>NW_025354651.1:0-5014 GCF_016433145.1 Gracilinanus agilis | reverse complement strand
GGAGAGGGACAGAGACAGACAGAGGGAGGGGGACACTTGTGGGAGAGGGTCTATAAGTGCAGCAGTTTTACCCTGGCCCTGGGGTTAGGGTCTGGCTTCCGATCCCACCTAGGATAAACCCTACCTGTGTGACCTTGGGTAAGCCACCTAATAACGTCCTAAACCTCAGTGTCCTCATCTTAACAATGAGGAGGTTGGGCTAGATCACCGGAATCAGTAAACACTTGGTGAGTTCCTACTGTGTGCCAGGTGCTGTGCTGAGTCCTGGTCACCCAAGAAGGGCACGGCCAGTTTCTGCCCTCGAGGAGCTCCCAGGGTCATGGGGGGCTTCCTCCAGTTCTAGGTCTGTGGCCCCACGAGCCCCCGCACACTCCTTGGCTCTCCGAGGCCTTGTGGGGAAGATAAGGAGTGGCTTGTGAGGCCCCTCCTGGCTGCAGTTCGATGATCCTGGATGGGTCTCACTGGATCTGTGACTGTGTCTGTCCAGGCTCGCCTGCGTCAGCCTCTCGAGGGCAGGGACTCAGAAAAGCCCTCGTGGGTGCTTTGCTGATCAATAGGCTGCTGTGAATGTGGGTCCGGGGCGTCTCTTCCAACAGGTACTCGAGAGCGGGGCCCTTACATTTTTGTCTCTGTGCCCCAGCACCTGGCACAGCAAAACTGGAAGCTGCTTTTTTTTTTTTTTTAAACCCTTCCCTTCTGTCTTAGAATCAGTACTGAGTAATCAGTAAGGGCAGCCCAGTGATTCCCAAAGTGGGCATTACCGCCCCCTGGTGGGTGCTGCGGCGATCCAGGGGGCGGTGATGGCCACAGGGGCATTTATCTTTCCTATTAACTGCTATTAAAATTTTAAAAATTAATTTCCAGGGGGCTGAGTCATATTTTTTCTGGAAAGGGGGCAGCAGGCCAAAAAAGTCTGGGAACCCCTGGGCTAGGCAATGGAGGTTAAATGACTTGCCCAGGGTCACACAGCTAGGAAGTGTCTGAGGCCACAAATGAACCCAGGACCTCCTGTCTCCAGGCCTGGTTCTCTACTAAGCCACGTAGCTGCCTGGAAACAGTAAATTGTTCATTAACGTGCGTTTCTTCCCTTTCATTTGTTCATTCACCTACACGTGCACGGATACATTTAGAGCGTCCCCAAAGGGCTCTCTTCTTCTTCGATCATCCAAAGAATGATCCGGTCACCGTCCCCTTCCTTCTCCGCTGGTGGGATCCACCTTCCTTCCTCCCATAAACAAGAAGCCACCAATCTTGTTGCTCCCAAAGAACCACGAAGGGGCCCTTCGCATCCCTTCCAGCTTCACGTGGGGCTCCTGTTGATGAGCGTCCCTGCCCTGGCTCAGAGGAGCCTCCTCCTGCCCCACAGGACCCCCATGGAGGTTGGACCCAGGTACACGTCCCCCCTGGACTCTGCGGAGGGTCTGCTGGCAGACTGCGGCTCCCGTTTCCCCCTCAAAGGCCGCCCCCGACGATGGGTTCGAGGAGGGAGGCTCTATTTTTGTAAGGATGGCTCCATGTGCTCTCCTCTCAGGCCTGGGGGTCCCCCCCCCCCCGCCGAAGGAGGCCGCTCTCTGACCTCGGAGCAATGATTCCTGCCACTCCTCATCCCCACCGCAGGGACGACCCACCGAATGGGGATTCAACCCGGGCCTCATGATGTTTGGGTGACTCACAGAATGTCAGAGGGAACCCCGAGGAGAAGAGCACAGAGCAGAGAGCGGGAGAGGCTGAGGGGGACCTTGGAACACGGATGGGGAACATCAGGGGCCCCAGTGACCCCGGAACGCGGCCTGGCAGCATGCGGACCCCAGAATGGCCGAGGCCAAGCGATCGCGACAAAAGCCCTTAGAACACCCGCGGCCCAGGGGCCTTGGAGCATGGACCGGAGGAACAAAAGGCCTCAGAAAACAATTAATAGAGAAAGAGCTCTAAGACCGGAGACATCACCTAGTCCGGGGCCTATCCTGCAGGGCCCGTGAACTTGGCTTCTTAAAAAAGAATTATCTGGATAACTATTTCAACATCATTGGTTTCTGCTCTAATTCTTTGTATCTTCTATATTTAAAAACATTATTCTGGGAGCAGCTAGTTGGCTCGGGGGATTGAGAGCAGGCTTAGAGATGGGAGGTCCTGGGTTCAAATCTGGCCTCAGACTGTGTGACCCTGGGCAAGTCCCTTGACCCCCATGGCCTGCCCTTACCGCTCTTCTGCCTTGGAACCAACACCTAGTATTGATTCTAAGATGAAGGGAAGGATTTACAAAAATAAAAAACAAGCTCCCCTGGAGAGTCCAAGGGGTCCAAGACACGAGGGTCAAGAAGCCTCATCTAATCGAACCTACTTACCCGACACTCGTCCTGGAAGGGCAGCAGGGATGGATTAGAACCCAGGTCCTCTGGCTCTTCCGCAGCTCCTCTTACCAAGGCACCAGGAAGCTCCTCGCCTTCTACCCTCCTGCTTTCCTTCAACCCAAGACCCTCTGGGAAACTCCTCCTAAATGTTTCCCACCAAGCCCAAGCGTGAGCAGTGGAGCCTTTCATATGATGAGCAGGGCAAGGCGGCCAGAGGGCACGGCCAGAGGGCACGGCCAGGGGGTACGGCCGGAGGGCACGGCCAGAGGGCACGGCCCTTCCTGCAATGCCAGCTCATACCCAGCCTCGCCCACGTAATAAAGATTACAGCCCTGCCCAGGAGATCAGAGGCGCTTCCACAGCCTGGTGAGCTAAGCCGGCCTGCTTCCCAGCAGACAAGATGGCGCACGTGTGGCGTCTCAAGCTCGTCTCGCTCCAGTCGGAACCCAACCACCCGCTTCTGCGCGAGGCTATCCTCGTTCCAGCGCCGGTTCCACCAGAACTCCGGCCATCGGTGCCGGCCACCTCTTCTGCCTCCCGTCCTGGCCCTCTCACGCCTCTGTCCTCCGGCCCCAAAGGCTCTCCCTAGTGCAGATCCTCATGGCGGCCCCTGGACTCCCACAGTGGCCTCCTAACGGCTGCTCGGCCTCGGGTCTGCCCTCCCCAGTGCTTCCTGCACTCGCCCGCCAGACGCATCCCTAAAACACGGATCCATCCTGGGAAAACCTGACGGGCAAACATGGGCTGCTCTTTCCTGCTCGCTCACGGGGCGATCCCAGAGCCTCGCCAGGGGCTCCCTCTTCATTCCAGGACCAAATAAAAAGTCCTCTGCTGGCTCTTTTTAATTTTAAGCCCTCCCCTTCCACCTCAGAATCAATACTGTCCACAGTAGAAGAGCGGATAGGGCTAGGCACTGGGGGTCAAGTGACTTGTCCAGGGTCACCCAGCTACGAAGTGTCTGAGGCCAGATTCGAACCCAGGACCTCCTGTCTCTAGGACTGGCTCACCATTCGTTGAGCCACCCAGCCGTCTCTCTGCTTGGCTTTTAAAGCTGTTCAGTGTCGAGCCCCTTCCCACCTTTCCAGTGTACTTGCCCCTCCTCACTCTCTTTCATATACTTCCAGCCATTCTAAGAACAAGACCCTCTGTCTCTCGGCTCTGGACGTCCTCTCTAGCTGTGCCCCCTCGTGGGCGCTGACCACTGACCTCTCTCAAGGCAGCCCTTCCTATTTCCTCTTCTTGAGGATGTCCCATTTTCCCTCTGTCTAGCTTGCCTGGGTCTGTGCTCTCCTGGAGCAGGCCCAGGCTCTTGTCTTCATCTGTATCCACAGTCTCAGCGGAGCGCCTCAACAAACATTCACTGACCACCTCGCCGCTATGGCTCCCACTTACCATTCCCGTCCTGTTTTCTAATATTGCCTTTCCTGAAAGGCTCCGGCCCAGTGAGCAGCCTCCATTCCTCCTCCTGTGTCTGTCCTGCCTGCCTGGCGTGCAGTCCCTTCATCGTAGCCTCCAGAGCACAACTGGACCTCATGAGACCACCTATTCCAACCATCCCATTTCACAGATGAGAAAAATGAGGTCCAGAGAAGGGGAGGAGGCCACTTGGCAAAGGTCACAGAGCTAGTGGGCAGCTGAAGTAGGATTAGAACCCAGTTCTGATGCTCCTTCCGAGACACTCCACTTAAACAGAGGCATTCTTGTCAGCTAGCCCCAGTCCATAACATTTCTCACCCATTCCAGCCCAGGTTCTCTTCGGTCCCCAGTGCCTCTCCTGTTCTTCTGGAGCGAGGAAGCTGGGTGCGCCTCTGGGGCTCGCCAAACTATCTGTCTGTCCAGCTGTCCCAGCTTCTGGGAGCCTGGAAGCCCAGGGCGCGTCAGGGCTGGCTTTCCCATCCCATCCTGAGAATTGGGTCCAATTTCTCGGGACGCCCGGCTCCCAGGGGGCCTCTGGCTTCTTTTCTCTGGTACAGTGTCCCAGGCCTGAAATAAACTCGGGTCCGAGAATCTCCGAGGCCACACCTGAGCGAGCATCCGCTCTTTGGCTTATCTGAGAAGCTGCTCAAAGGCTTCTGGGCAGGAATGGAACATGGAACTGAAACCTGCCTCTCAGAAACTCCTCCTCCCCAGCTGCTCGGAGTTCTGCCCTCTGGGGCCGAGCAGAATAAGCCTAAACCTTCCTCTACACAACAGACCTCCAAATACATGAGGATGGCTGTCTCCCCCCGCCTCTCCCCCCACCCCCACCCCCAGACTTCTCCTGGGCAGGCGAACCCTCTCCGGCTCCTTCCGCTAATCCTCCAGGGAGGGAAATCAGGAACCTGCTCTCATCCTGGCTGTCCTTCTTTAGAGTCTAACTGGAGGATTTATCCATGTTCTCTCCTGTCCTGATCCAACGCTCTCATTTTACAGCTGAGGAAACTGAGGTCGAGGGAAGATGAGCGACTTGGCCAAGACCAATAAATAGTCATTGGCAGACGGAGGGTTTGGCGACCTAGGATTCAACAAGCAAATAGGAACCATCTAGCCACCATTTGCCAGGCTCTGTCCCGGAGACCGACGACACCAAAATGAGAGAATCCCTTCCCTCGAAGAGTCTCCACTCTGCTTAGGGTAAACAATTTGTACGGGATGCATAAATATAAGATATATGTGAAAGGAAC
>NW_025354650.1:0-9025 GCF_016433145.1 Gracilinanus agilis | reverse complement strand
CATATCAATAAGCAAACCAACAAAAATCACATGATTATCTCAATAGATGCAAAAAAAAGCCTTTGACAAAATACAACACTCATTCCTATTGAAAACACTAGAAAGTATAGGAATAGACGGGCCTTTCCTAAAAATAATAACCAATATATATCTTAAACCATCAACAAGCATCATATGCAATGGGGATAAATTAGAAGCCTTTCCAATAAGATCAGGTGTGAAACAAGGATGCCCATTATCACCTCTATTATGTGTAAATAGAATTAGCTCTAGCACATTCATAGCCAAAACTCTACCTACCCAAAATGATGTCATCCCCACCTCCCTTAGTGGGGAGGGGAGATGAGTTGCCCACACATGACAATAAGTGACAAATCAAGAACAAGGGACTGCCCTTTGGGCAGTCCAAATCAGTTTAGAGGCTGCCATTTGTCCACTTGAATTAGAGGTGCACCCATAGGAAGTGAAGAAAGACACTATCTCTTTAAGTATGTTGGTTACTTCCTGCAAAGGCAGTTCCCCCTTTGAACTTGGCACTGAAGGATCTTGGAGGAGACCTCAGGCAGTTTCTACTCTAAATTGTCACATGGGTAAGTTAGGCTGACTTCCTTGGCCTACCTCAGGCATTTTTCCAAGACTCTACCTTAAGTAGGCTCCGGCCTATCTGATTGCTAGGCCTTGTGGCTTGTAGCCTAATTTATTTAGCCTTTTAACCTTCCCTCTCCATCCAGGCCTTTGTAGGCCTGGACTAGCCCCTCCCTCTCTCTATTTCCCTACCTTTTACCTTCCTAATTGTAAATAAACTACCTTAACCCGATCCTGACTTGGGTCTATTTTAATTACAGAATCAATCTGAATTGTTGATTCCTGGCGACCACACTTTAATTATATATCTATAAATACCTAAAATCTCCCTCTTACAATTATTTAACATTGTACTAGAAACACTAGCAGTAGCAATTAAAGAAGAAAAAGAAATTGAAGGTATTAAAATAGTCAATGAGGAGACCAAGTTATCACTCTTTGCAGATGATATGATGGTCTACTTAAAGAATCCTAGAGAATCAACTAAGAAGCTAGTGGAAATAATCAACAACTTTAGCAAAGTTGCAGGATACAAAATAAACCCACATAAATCATCAGCATTTCTATATATTTCCAACACATCCTGTCAGCAAGAGGTAGAAAGAGAAATTCCATTTAAAATTACTCTAGACAATATAAAATATTTAGGAATCTATTTGCTAAGACAAACACAGGCATTACATGAACACAACTACAAAGCACTTTCCACACAATTAAAACTAGATCTAAACAATTAGAAAAGCACTAATTGCTCATGGGTAGGATAAGCTACCATAATAAAAATGAAAATCCTACCCATACTTATACAGTGCCATACCTATCAAATTACCAAGAAACTTTTTTACTGAATTAGAAAAAACTATAACAAAGTTCATTGAGAAGAACAAAAGATCAAAAATATCAAGGGAAATAATGAAAAAAATGTGAAAGAGAGGGGCCTAGAAGTAACAGATCTTAAACTGTATTATAAAGTAGTGGTCATCAAAACAATATGGTACTGGTTAAGACAGAAGGGAGGATCAGTGGAATAGACTTGGGGTAAATGACCTCAGCAAGACAGTATATGATAAACCCAAAGATCCAAGTTTTGGGGACAAAAATTCACTATTTGATTAAAAATTGATGGGAAAATTGAAAAACAGTATGGGAGAGATTAGGTTTAGATCAACATCTCACCCCCTACACCAGTGATGGGCAAACTATGGCTTGCAGGCTATCCAGCACAGGACATTATTCCTAGTCTGATGAATACAATGAGTAGGATACAATACAATGAAACTTCGAAAGAGTTGCCTTAGAAACAGACTGACAGCTGAGCATTTCCTTTCCTTTGGCCCCCCTCTTTAAAAAGTTTGCCCATCACTGCCCTACACCAAGATAAACTCAGAATGGGTGAATGACTTGAATATAAAGAAAGAGGCTATAAGTAAATTAGGTGAACACAGAATACTATACCTGTCAGATATTTGGGAAAGGAAAGATTTCAAGACCAAAGAAGAGTTAGAAAAAAGTACAAAATGAAAATGAATAAATTTGATTACATTAAATTAAAAAGGTTTTATAAAGACAAAACCAATGCAACCAAAATTAAAAGGGAAGCAACAAATTGGGGGAAAAAATCTTTATAACAAAAACGTCTGACAGAGGTCTAATTACTCAAATTTATAAGGAGCTAAATCAATTGTACAAAAAAATCAAGCCATTCTCCAATTGACAAATGGGCAAGGGACATTAATAGGCAATTTTCAGATAAAGAAATCAAAACTATCAATAAGCACATTAAAAAGTGTGTAATGACAGGAAGTCAGTGGGCTAATGGGAAATGTAGTTCAATTTCCAGTAACACAGATTTAGTTCCTCTTTCCTTCCTATGGCAGCCTGGTGGGGCTGGGAACAGCAGGCTGTTTGAACAGCCTAAGCTAGCATGGCACATGGTTTTATTTTCTAGTAATTACTAACAAACCTTATAAAAACCATAATATTTTAAAATTATCATTATATATTCATTTTAATTTTTACAATCTCTTATAATTAGAGAAATGCGAATCAAAACATCTCTGAGGTACCACTTCACACTGAGCAGATTGGCTAACATGACAACAAAGGAAAGTAATAAATGTTGAAGGAGATGTGGTAAAATAGGGAAATTAATGCATTGCTGGTGGAGTTGTAAATTAATCAAACCATTCTGGAGGGCAATTTGCTCAACGGACTCTTTAAAAGAGTGCCTGCCCTTCAATTTAGCCATACCACTGCTTAGTTTATACCCCAAAGAGATAATAAGGAAAAACACATGCAAAAATATTTATAGCCGCACTCTTTGTGGTGGCAAAAAAATGGAAAATCAGGGGATGCCCTTTGATTGGGGAATGGCTAAACAAATTGTGGTATCTGTTCGAGATGGAATACTACTGTGCTCAAAGGAATAATAAACTGGAGGAATTCCATGTGAACTGGAACAACCTCCAGGAATTGTTGCAGAGTGAAAGGAGCAGAGTACACAGGAACATTGTACACAGAGACTGATAAACTGTGGTAAAAGCGAATGTAATGGACTCCTGTACTGGCAGCAATGCAATGACCCAGGACAATTCTGAGTGGAAAAGACACTACTCACATTCAGAGGAAGAACTGCAGGAGTGGAAACACAGAAGAAAAACAACTGCTCGACCACATGTTTCAATGGGGATATGACTGGGGATGCAGACTCTAAATGATCACCATAGTGGAAATAACAATAATATGGAAATAGGTCTTGATCAATGACACATGTAAAACTCAGTGGAATTGTATTTTGGCTAGGGAAGGGGGGTGGGAGGAGGGGAAGGAAAGAATCTAAATCATTTAACCATGGAAAATTTTTCTTAATTAAACAATAAAATTAAATTTTAAAAAATTCCTGATTTTCTACCTATAAGAAAGAGGTGGTAGGCATCCCAAATCCACAGATCAAAGATTATCTCTTCCTCCTGCTTTAGATTTGTTACATAAGGAATTCCACCCTCGAAGTGCTGGCTGAATAAACTGGCCTTCTGCCAGTACTGAGATAAGGTTATCAAGAGGAAATCCCCTATTTTGTATATCAAACATCTTTAACCTCAATAAGTTTGTCAGTTTCATAACTTCCACATTCATGTTTAGGATGTCATAATCGAAGTATACTTGTGCCTATACTCCCAGACTAAAAGGTATCTCACTCTTATTGATCATCTCCCTCCCCATCTTTCCAAGTCACATGGCTATGAATGTATTCATGAGTTTTACCTGTAAGGAGGATTTAGCAAACCCTTATTTAATCAGGACTTCCTTGCTTTCTCAAAAGAATTCCTTTGAAGTAGCCATCAGTATTGCTTCTGCTTGCCTGTAATTACCTGTGAGCAATGATTTATTCCCTCACATCCTAGGAACATCTCTGCTCAAACCAACAATTTGCTTTCTCTGCTTCACTCTAACTCCATGCTGAGTCATCCCTCCTCAGGGAATCCTACCCTGCCTTGACTTTGCTGGTCGCGCAGCACTAGTATCTCTTTTATACACTACCACTATCAATCTTCATTGGAAAGGCTCAAGAGTATTATAGTCAAAGAGCTTTATGAAGTTGAAGATGCAGAAAAGATAGCTCCTTGCTGGCTATATATAGCTACCTTCTACCTTAAAATTTCAGTACTCCCCACTGACCCCAGGGCCTATGGGTCTATTCCCTGATAAAGCTGATTCCAGGCACCAGTTATCACCCATTTCCCTGTCAATTCAGTCTCTCTTTGGTTCTTGGGTCTATAAGACTTGAAGCTAGAAAGGATCTTAATGATCACCTAAACTAATCCATTCATTTTACAGATAAGTAAATGCAGTTACTAAAGAGAAGAAACTGAATTCCAGCTCAGATTCTGATTCTAGCTCTCTTTACACTGATCCATGTTGCCTCCCAAAACCTCAGGGACACAAAAGAGCCAAGTGAATACAGGGTGTTTCTGGCAGAGACTGAGGCAGGGAGAGGTACAGAATTGTTTCTGTTCATCTCAAGGCCTTCGGAGACCATCTTTGGCTCACTGTCATGTATCTACATTGGTCCATCCCAGCAATTCAGAACTCTTTAATGTAAAAAACACTACTGCTTAGCTGAAACTACTCTTCCAGAAATTGCTCAGAGAGGAAATAGTTATCCCCAAAAAGTGATTTTGTAAACAAGGTCTGGTATACTCTGCAGAAGGTAATTCAAGCAGAAAGAAATGTCTTAATTAGAAGAGCCACAAGTATGTATGCAATATATCTGTATGTGTATGTGTGTGTTTTACATATATGTGCATGTATGTATATCTCTGCTTCTTGATCTTGCTTTGGATTTCCTAACATTTAAGTTAAGAAGTTATCTAATGCATTTAACTCCAAACCAAATCTTTGGGATCTTTTCACATCAAAAACTGTTTGAGGGGGTAAAGAAGGGGGAAAAAAAGGAGAGGAAGCATGTCTGACACCTCCTTTCCCTCTGCCTGTAGCTGACCTTGCAATTGGCATCACAAACCCTGAAGAGATGGGAAATTGCTTTCATATTCTTGGGCTGGGGTCTATGTGACCTCCTTATCTGTGGGTTTGAAAAGCTAAGGGGCTCTACCCAGCTACATAAATAAGCACTATCTGTTCTGCTAAAAGGTTCTTTGCAATTTTGATGGGAATATAAGAGTAGCAAATGTGTAAGTGACATGAAAATGTTTAATACAAAGGATATTGCAGGATGAATAAATAATAGTTAGCATATATATATACATATGTATATATATCACCTACTATGTACAAGGTACTTTATAAAATATTTGATTTGATCTTCATAACAACCCTGAAAGTCAGATATTATTATTATTTCCATTTCACAGATGTAGAGATTGAACAAACAGAGTTTACCAGGTGATTTACCCATGGTCACATGGCTAGTAAGTGTCTAAGTCTTCTTGACTCCATACCCAGTGCTCTCGTCCACTGTGCCACCTAAATGTCTCTAATATGTAACAGGGTTCATGGGTCACCCACACTCATTTGTACACCTCAACCTACAACTTAACTAGTTACCAAATTCTTTCACATCCTATCAAGTACTACCATAATCCAGAAGTGATTGAGATATTTCCTCATTAACTACCAAATTACAATATTTCTTTCATTAAATAATTAACTCAGAATCTAAACTCAAGGTAATTAAAATATTATCTAATAAATTGAAAAAACTTCTTCCTTATGAGCATTTCTTTATATCTTTACATCAAAATCCATAATTCCTTAGGATTAAAACTATTAAGATTAAATATTAAGGGGGGCAGCTGGGTAGCTCAGTGGATTGAGAGTCAGGCCTAGAGATGGGAGGTCCTAGGTTCAAAAATACACAGAAGTTAAGGGTTTAAAAATGTAAAAGAAAAAAAAAGATTAAATATTAAGGTTACTGAATAGACAATCTATTAACAACAATGCAAAGCATGATTATTTACAAAATTTAGCTGTGAGAAAGATCACAAGAAGAGTCACCTCTAATCATCATTACAATCTCAGATGACTTCTCCTTACTTCAGGAAGTACAATCATACTGCTCAGTTCACTCACTATAATTAAAGCCTTTTCACAAATATTATCTTCAACCTCTTTGATTAAATAAAGACTTAATTCCATCAGAAACATTTTTCTCAAGAAAGAAGGAATTTTTCTCCTCTCCTCTCTGTATCTTTCCTAGCAGCTCTCAAGATATTTTTTATTTTAATAACTTTTTAAATTTTATTTTTAAATTTTTTCCATGGTTACATGATTCTTATTGTTTCCCTCCCCTTTCCCCCCCTCCCAGAGCTGACAAGCAATTTCACTGGGTTATACATATATTATCAAGATATCATTCTTAATCATTCTCTAAATTCATTCCCCATAGAATTCTCTTCTTAATATTTCTTCATAATGAGTTAAACAGATTCAAGAAAGTTTTTCTTTAGCCTCTTTCTTTTTGTTTTACTCTAGTTTTTCTCAAACCATTTCCATTAATTCTCCTCTGTTTCAAACAGAAATAGGGAACATTCTACTTTGACCAGAAAACTAAATAAATATGAAAGTGATAGCAAAGAGTCAGAAAATATTTTTAAAAAATATTTTATTTTTTCAATTACACATGATAACAATTTTCAACATACATTTTCTGAAATTATAAGATCCCCCTCAGAGACATCACTTAGATCCACAGAAGTCAATTTTATTCCATCCGAATGGGCTTATCCTGAGGCAAGACATCAGAGTTGTTTGATCAAGGGTATAAAAATTGGGGCAATTTAGAATCATTTTATGATCTGCAGGCTGCCTTCATGTATGTATTTAGCCTATATTCATGCTACTGCTTGTGATAATCAAGAAACTTCTCATTAGGGGGCAGCTGGGTAGCTCAGTGGATTGAGAGTCAGGCCTAGAGACAGGAGGTCCTAGGTTCAAATCTGACCTCAGACACTTCCCAGCTGGGTGACCCTGGGCAAGTCACTTGACCCCCATTGCCCACCCTTACCACTCTTCCACCTAGGAGTCAATACACAGAAGTGAAGGGTTTAAAAAAGGGGGAAAAAAAAAAGAAACTTCTCATTAACCTGAGGTAATTTCTGCCTCCTGATTTTTGTGACCCAACAATTATGGGGCCAAGGGAAGAATTCCTCTGAAGAACTTGAGACAGAGCAGAACCACTGTGTAAAAAAGCAAGTTGCAGGTTGGGAGGCCCTGTGATCTAAAAAAGCCCTCCATCGTTGCTCCTATGCAGTCTGCCCTGCCAGGAAAGGTAATCTAAAGCAACTAAATGCCACCTCAGGGGCATCTGGGGTGTGTGTCATGTGCACCCAAGGGATCTGGACAGCCAAAGGGACCTTCAGAGACTCCTAGAGGAGATGGCTTTGTGTCTTGTTAAATCCTGGTTTCATCAGTCAAAGGAAAATGAGAATAAAGAGAATAAAAAACTTCTCTTTGGGAAAAAAAATGAATTAATCCCATCTTTCTCTGAGTCTAGTCATGCCCAGTGTCCCCTATATCTTTTGAAAGAGGACCTATGAAGGGGCGTGGTGTCGGGACGGGGCGGAAAGGGGAGTAGTCTGGAGAGGTACCGGGCTCTCCTGGGCTGGAGGACGGAGTAGGGCAGGCTCGAGGAGGAGAAGGCATTTCTTAACCTGACTGAGCGCCGCTGCCAGGAGAAGCTGTGGCCATCTACGGCCGTACCAACTTGAATGTGCCCAATTTGCTTTGATTTTGGAAGCTAAGTGCGGTAGGGCCAGGTTAGTATGTGGATGGAAGACCGCCTGGGAATACCCGGAGCTGTGGAATTTTTCTTTTTCCTCCAGTCACACCCGCTCGCCAACAGAGAGACCCGCGCTTGCCCTGACGCACTGGAACAGGTACGTGGCCCCTCACATAAAATGGTCCTGGCACAGTTCCTGCCCCCTCACATCAACCAGCGCCTTGCGCTGTCAAGCGCGGGCTGCTGTTATTGATGGATGTCCTCACTTGGTCTCTGGGTCCCTTCTTTTCTTCGTTCATTCGTTCTTTCAGGGTGCCATTTTCTTTTGGTTTACCCTTCCCCGCCTGGGGCAGCCTGGCAAGCTGTTTGGCAGGCGAATCATTTCTAGGAAGTGCTCGCTTGGGCCAGGCGCTGGACATCCAAAGAAAGGGCAAGAAGAGCCCCTAACCAGCAGGAGTTCTCCACCCGGAGAGAGGTAGTCGACAGGCTCTGTGACCCGACGCGACGCAATACCCTGGAGGAAGATACCAAGGTTTCCAAAGGAAGGAGAAGTAGACATCGGGACCTGAGCTGGCACATAAAGAGTGAAGGAAGCCCGAGAAGGTAGGACTATCCCGGGAGAAGGCAGAATGTTCCACGAACCAGCAACGGTTTACCTTGGAAACTACGCACAGCAAGAGACACTGGGGCTGGCGCACCTGAGTGTGGGTTGGGACTCTGATAGTCTGAGAGCTGGGAACAGAGGACTTGCGCTGTTGTGGATTGGGAGGGAGACCGAGCGCGCGCTCCCGTTCTGGGCGCCCGATGGACCAAGTAGCGATCCCGGGATGCAGGAAGGATCTTTGAGCCCTGGACAAGTGGCAGGGCAGTTTGGAAGAAAAAGAAAGAGGTATTGGGCGTGGCATGAGTACGTAGCTGTGTCCCGCCGCAACTGTTCGGGGCAAGTTATAAGGGTGGGCGGGACTTTTGTAGGAGCCGAGGAGGGAAATTCCTGTGGAGCGGGAGGGTGGAGGGCGCGAGGGGAGGGACAGACGAAGCTGATTGGTTGCGGCCAGGAATAGAGAGTGCCAGGTCCTTGAGTTTTGTGGCAGACCAGAGAGGGACCCTGATCAACCAGGTAAGTTTTGTGAGGAGCAGCCAGAGCCAACTGAACGGAGCCCGGGGCATTTCTTAGCCTGGGCAAGCGAGTCTTGAGCATCGGGG
>NW_025354649.1:0-2098 GCF_016433145.1 Gracilinanus agilis | reverse complement strand
GGGGGGGGTTGAAGGGGAAAGGAGGAGCATGAATCATGTAACCATGTTAAAAATGAATATTAATAAATGTAAAAAAATAATAAGCATAAATCCTTAAGGACTTTACAACCTGCTATGGGATGGAGAATAAAATATGTGTGTTTGTATCTCAAGTTAGGATCTGAGAATTCTCTCTCCCAACTTTCAAGGGGAGACCTCCAGAAAAGATTGGATTAGGCTCAAGATACTCTATATCTGTATTTATTCAAACCCATTGCATACAAGATTCCTATCAATGCGTATGTACCTCTTCTTGTCAATCAAAGGACACAATTAATAAGAATGAAAGAAATTTAATTAAATAGCATTATTATAACCTGCAAAAAAAATAATTAAAATGACAATCATACCTAAACTAATCTACTTATTCAATGCCATCCCAAAATTTAAAAATAGAAAAAAGATAAATAAATTATATTGGAAGTATTTTCATTTCATAACACATTTTCTAATATTTATTATTTTTCCCAATTTTACATTTATTTCCATCTTTATTCTGCCAAATCAGTATTTTAATTACATACTGACAATTGAGTGGACTTTTAAAAATAAGAAAATTAGAAAACCTTTTTTTAACTATACTGTTTTCATGATATTTAGAAATTACATTTTATTTTTACTTTTCTTGGTCTCCAGGATATGGATTCCTAATTTTTTCTATAATAGATTTCCTTCACAATCTGGTGATTCTTATGGACTCCTCCTTATAAGGTTTTTAAAAACTTTAAAAAAAAATACATAGTATTGCAAAGGATACTAATTCTATGGAAACAAAATTATATAAATATATTTGAAAATAATTTTAATTTATACAATCACACACAGATATGCAAACCTCAGGTTATGAACTCCTCTAAAAGAATATTGGTTTATAACAATAGCCACTTCAAGTCTTGGATAGATTGTGAATTTCTGAGACATGGAAATAATTAAGAAAATTAGACTGGTTTTTTATGTACTATATCCATAAATTACTAAACGATTCATCTTCCAAATTAGTTACACAATAAATAAGGATTGATGAAGTTCTACTGGTGGTGGGAGTAAGGATGAGAAAACCTTGGTTATGTCTTTTAAATTAGGACTCTTTGAAATGGGAAGATGTCCAAGTGCCTACATGGAAAAAATCAGGACACTAATGCAATGTTGCTGGAACTTTTAACTGATCCAAGCATTTTGAAAGAGAATCTGGTTTTATGCCCAAAGAGTTATAAAATTTTCTATATGCTTTGACTCAGCAATATCACTTTTACATTTATTTCCAAGAGTGATCAGAAAAAAAGGAAAAGAATCCATGTATTCTAAAACATTTAAAGCAGCTCTCTTTGTGGTGGCAAAGAACTGGAAATTGAAAGCATACCCATCAATTAGGGAAATAGCTAAACAAGTTATGCCATATGATTGTGATAGAATGGTTCTGTTTAATAGGAAATGACAAACAACTTAATCTTTAAAAAAAACATGAAAAGATGTACACGAAGAGCAAAAAGGACACAACCAAGAGAATATTATACAAAGCAATAGAAATATTAAGTGAACAATGATGTGCATATCTCTACTCTCAGAGAAAGAATTGATAAATAGAAATAAGCAATATATAATTTTATATATACACATATATCTTTTTGTCAAATAATGCCTTCTCTCATGGAGGAATGAGAGAAAAGGTGAGAGGGAATTACCTGGGTATTTTAATGTAACAAATAAATAAAATTGAATCATAAAAACAGAGATATGTCTAATTTTTATAATACCTATCATTGCATGTGCTCCAATTGCTTTACAATTGTAGGGTGCAAGGGCAATTACAATAATAAAAAATCTTGAATTATGAAAAAAATGAAGGAACAACAAAAATTAAAATGGAACAACAACAAAAAGACTGAATACTGTTTAAGTACCATGACTAAATTGAGTCTAGGACAAACATTGAGAAAATGCCTCATGTCCATATTTATAGAAGCAGATTTTGGGTGACAAATAGTTCTTGCACTTTTGTACATGGTTGGTCAGCTAGGTGATTTTGCAAAACTAAATTTACCCTTTTAATACATACATA
>NW_025354648.1:0-8615 GCF_016433145.1 Gracilinanus agilis | reverse complement strand
CTTTCTTCCTTCCTTCCTTCCTTCCTTCCTTCCTTCCTTCCTTCCTTCCTCCCTCCCTCATTTCCCAACTTCCTTCCCTTCTTCTTTCCTCCCTCTCTCTCTTCTTTTCTTTTTTCCTTG
Source organism: Gracilinanus agilis (assembly GCF_016433145.1). NCBI lineage: Eukaryota > Metazoa > Chordata > Mammalia > Didelphimorphia > Didelphidae > Gracilinanus > Gracilinanus agilis. The sequence goes on along the minus strand of NW_025354648.1, from coordinate 8,495 downwards.
AACCCTTCCTTCTTCCCTTTCCCCCAGCTTTTCTCCACTCTGTTCTTCTTTCCTGCCTTCCTTTCTCTCTCCTTCATTCCTCACATAAGATAGTACAAGGAATCTTTCAAGCCTCCAAGTCCAAAGCTCTCATTTTACAGATAAGAAAACTGAGTTCTGTAGCTTTGCTAGCGTGGGAGTCAGGATTTGAATCTATATCCTCCTCAGTCCAAGTTCGGTGTTCCATCCTCTAGATCACACTGCCTCTAGACTTTTTACAGATAAAACTGGGGGAATCTATGTAGCAAGGGCACTTTTCCTGCATGGTTTAAACTGAAAGAAAGCATACTCTGTAACCATCTGCAGGGCCAAATGCTGGGAGATCCATTCCTTCAATGTGATTCATAATGTTTTCTAATGTTAATTATGCAGACTACCAAGATAAAATCAGTAAACTGTTATTTTCACACTGAAGGAGGATTGGGAGGTGTTTCAACCAGAAGAGTGTTTTTAGTAAGTGGAAGGCTTGCTGGCTGAAAGTCGTGGAGCTGTCTGATGTGCTGGGTTGGTTTGAACTAGGCTGCTCTGGTGGGACTGTGTTTGAACATCCACACACTGCCATCCATTTGGCCCAAATGGGGACCCCATGGCCCACTGCTCTGGGAATTGAGAGACATCTGTTGGCTGCCATGCCCAGGTCTTTGGGTTCTGACTTCTCATATCCACCGAGTCCCTGCAAGGCACAGAAGTAGATCACAGGCCTGGGGGCAATGGCAGCTCTCTCCTGTTGTGGGGTTTTTATTTTCCTCCCAGAAGTGGGATAAGGTGTAGTCTTCCTTTCCTGATGAGCTCTGACCCAGTTTGATAAGAGCCCATGGTGAGATAAGTGAAAGCCAGCAGTGGACTGATTGGCTGTGACCATTCTCACTTTGAGTTCCCTCCCAGCTGTATTTTTTTCCCCTTTTGCCCAGTTCCCAACTGACTAAAAGCTTTAGTTCCAAAGGCCATGAATTCGGAATTGATTTTAGTATTTGGGACTTCAGAATTCAGGCTTCCAGCGTCCCAACCACTATGAAAGACGCCACGTAAATCTAAAGACTGATGATTATGTTTGACGTATAATCAAGTCAAATGGGCCAGGACTTTCCTCTCTCAACCCTCTTCCCCAAATAATCTTTATTTGATGTGGAGCAGAAAAAAGCAGTTCATGAATTGATATTCAGAAATGCGTTGGCTGGCTACAAGTCCAGAAACTCTAAAGCTGCTTTGCTTTCAAGAGTTGTTGGTTAAACAAGTATTAAATGCCAAATACATGATTTAGATACTATAACGAGAGAATACTAACATTGCTAAGCTGATGAACTGCTCCAGAGAGGTTGTATCATTTTTCAGTCATTAAACATTTATTAAGTAGGTTCTCTGTGCCAGTCACTAGGCTGCCTTGCCCATGGAAGGGGGTGGTCTTTTTTGGATAGGGACTTCACTGGTATAAGGAATATCCCAGATAAGGGCACTCCTTTCACTAGTTCAGACTGACATCTTCTCTGCAACTTATACTTATAGAGAATTGCACAGAGAAACTTGAGAGCTTAAGAGACTTACCCAGGTCTTCCTAGCTTTGAGGATCACTATCTGTTATTCTCCACTTTCATTCATCAATTTTAACTGTCTACCATGGTAGACATTTTGGCAAAAATAAATTGTGCATTCTCATGGTTCTGCCTTTTGATCAAATATAGAATGGAGTCCTAGAGTTAGATCTGGCAGAGACCTTAGAGGACAACTTCCTCATTTTATAGATCAGAAGCTTGAGGGTCAGATAGATGAATTGGGTTTGCTCTGTGTCAGAGAATGAGTTCTAGATTTGTTCCTATTTCTGTTTTGTTCCTATATTTGTTCCTATATCAATTAGGTTTGTTCCCAGGTGCATTGTGCTACTGAACCTGAGTATGAGTGGGGGAGATATTCTCTGACCCATCTCTATTTGTAGCTTTGGCCAGCTATCTCGCTTTCCTTATAGTTTATATATATATATATGTTTGCAGAGGATAAGAAAATAACAGAATCAGTTGTTGTTTCACTGTTAGAAGAGACCGTGGAGCCCAACATACGCCAGGCTGAGAAAGAACTCCTCCTGTGGGCTTCCCCAACAAATGTTTAAAGAAGGGAGGATGAAGAATTTAATTGTACCCAACATAGAGCATTTTCCATTTGTTTCCTAATTATGTTGACAGCCTGGAGGAAGAACAGAGTTCGAGGGAATATCAGAATGCTGGCCAGGGCTTCAGAAACCAATTTTATGTTCTCCAACTCCTCTACAAAAGCTTAGACTCTCCATGGGAGGCTAATAAGCAAACCTCGGAACAGCATCCCAGGTGTGTGGATGTGGTTGTTTCAGAGTTTGTCATGGGGAGGGGGGGGGGCTACAGGATGCAAAAGGCTGACCAGCCAGTGTGCAGGAATTTCTCCTGATTGAGTGCTCAGGCTACTTAATTAAAATGCTAAATGAAACAAAACTGTACGTCCATTACGAAGGCTATGCTAGGAAAGGAGATAACTTACCATTTAATTGCCTATCAGTACCCTGTTAGGCTGAAGTCAATAAGCCGGGCTTGAATCTTTGGATGGAATGAGAGATATCAAGTACGGATAACAAAAATCACAGGGAAAAGAATAGGAACTGCATTTGGGATTTTAATAGTATAGAGAACTTGCAGGTGGAGGATCTCTTTCTGTAGTAATAGTAACAATGGGTATAGTACTAACATTTTTTTTTAAAGTATAATTTTTTGGACCTGTTGAGAAAGGCTGACTTATTTTTTTTTAAATCCTTAACTTCTATGTATTGGCTTTTAGGTGGAAGAGTGGTAAGGGTAGGCAATGGGGGTCAAGTGACTTGCCCAGGGTCACACAGCTGAGAAGTGTCTGAGACCAGATTTGAACCCAGGACCTCCTGTCTCTAGGCCTGACTCTCAATCCACTAAGCTACCCAGCTGCCCCCAAGACTGGCTTATTGTTTGCGGGAAGAGGCGAGGAATTATTTGAATCATTTCTGACATAACTATAGCACAAAGCAAAGCTCCTTACATATTAATTTTATTTTGATCCTTACAACAACTCTTTGAAATATGTATTATTAGGTATACACTGTGTATACCTTTTGTCCGGCAGTTATTTCCTAAGATGATAAGGGAAAAAGGAAAAGACCCTCTATATTCTAAAATGTTTAGAGCAGCTCTCTGTGCTAGCAAAGAACTAGGAACTGAAGGAATGCTCACATGTTGAGGAATGATTGAATAAATTGTGGCACATGATTGTGAAGGAATTGCTATACCATAAAAAAATGAACAGATTAATCATTTATTTTTTACCTTCTATTTTAGAATCAATACTGTGTTTTGATTCCAGGGCAGAATAGTGGAAAGGGCTAGGCATTGGGGATTAAGTGACTTGCCCAGGGTCACACAAGTACGAAGTATTTGAGGGCAGCTTCGAACCCAGGACCTCCTGTCTCTGGACTGGCTCCCAATCCATTGAGCCTTCTAGCTTGCCCCGGAACAGGTTAATTTAAAAAACAAACAAAAAAACAAAAAACCATGAAAAGTTTACATGAAGTTATCAAGAACAAAATGAGTAGAACCAAGAAAACATTATATATAGCAACAGAAATATTGAAGAATGACTTGCATATGTCCTCCTCCAGAGAAAGAAATGGTAAATAGAAATAAATAAGGGATAATTTTATAAATACATTTTTTTGGTCAAATGATGACTTCTGTAATGGGGGAAGGAGAGACAAGAAGGGAGGGAATTAGCTGGATTTTTTATTATAATAAATAAATTTAAGATAAAAAAGAAATATGTACTATTATCCCCCACCACACCCCATTTTACAGAAAACTGAGGATTTGCCTAAATGATTTGCTGAGGGTCACACAGTATTCAATGTCAGAGATAAGTTTCAAATTTAAGTCTTCCTGACTCCAGATCCAGCAGTCTCTCTACTATAATAGGATGTATGAATTTATTACATTTTTTTGATAACTATATTTTATTATAACTAGTTTCTTTGTAATTTTATTTTAGGCATTTAAAAAACTTCATTCTAAGAAGAAATTATAGGTTTTACCCAATTGCCAAAAAAGCCCAAGATACACAAAAATTTAAAAATCTTCAAAGTAGTAATATTTTAAATATTAGAAATCAATAAAAATGTGGAATGTGAACGCAAGCCTGCAAATGGAAATGTCACATGAGTTCCACAACACTTAAAACAAGAAACATGTTGGGTGTGTACATGTACTGTTTATTGGGTTGGCCGTGACATCTCACGGAGTTAGGAAATACAAGTTGCATTTGCCCCTCCTGAAGGCTGTTGTAATTGCTAGAAGTACAGTAAATGTCCCTATCATTCTCTGGGTTTAATCTCAACATAATTAGCTCCTTGTACAATAGAGTGTTTAATTTGAATTGCTGCCAAGGCTCATTAAGTTGGAGAAGTACTTCCTGAGATCTCTGTTGTTAAATTTGGGACTTTTTGTATGAGATAATTTCCACTAGAAATGTCAGAGGATCAGAGTTGTTTCTAATATTCTGGCATTTATCACCAAACCTCATGGAAAACACTTAACATTTTCGGTTTAATTGATGCAGCCTTTTTTTTTTTTTAACAAAGTATTAGGGAATTAAGTGCCTAATACATTTCTGTAGGTGTCAGAATGAGAGATCCATTTGGCACCTGCATTGTGGAGGGATTCGAGAATAAATGAAAAAGCAGCATTAAGGACTTTTACCTGGGATTGTGGTTCCTGCTTCATACTTGGAAAGGAGGAAGGAGGGAGAGAGTCAGGTCACTAGCCAGAACACAATTTCCAAGGGGAGGAGGGGAGGAGAGGGGAGTGGGAGGGGACCGGACACTTTCCCCATTGCAATACGAATCGCAAGAACAATATTTTGTAACTCTGGTGTCTCAGTACTTGAGTCACACCTGTTCCAAAGGCCAATCTCACAAGTTATTTTACTTCATATCATTGTGATGGGGTGACTCGACTTACCTGTCATTCATTCAGATCCATTCAATTGTATGCCATTTGATTGGTTCTCCTCTATTTTTAACCATACTGACTTGATGGCAGATAATAATAGCTAATGTTTAAATAACATACATGAAAGTTTATGAAGGCCTTCATCATACATGATCTCTCTGCAGCCACCCAACAAAACTTGGAAACTTGCTACAACATGTATTTCTTTCCTTTTTTCTTTATTTGCCAAGCAATTATTTTTTTAAATTAAGGCTATTTATTTAATTAATTTAAGATATTTTTCCATGGTTACATGATTCATGTTCTTTCCCTCCTCATCTCCCACCCCTCTCCCACAGCCAATGCACAATTCCATTTGGTTTTACATGAGTCATTAATCAAGATCTATTTCCATATTATTGATATTTTCATTAGGGTGATATTTTAGAGTCCCCATCCCCAATCACATCCCCATTGACTCATGTGTTCAAGCAGTTGTTTTTCTTCTGTGTTTCTGCTCCCAAAGTTCTTCCTCTGGATGTGGATAGCATCTTTCTCATAAGTCCCTCAGAAATGTCTTGGATCATTGCATTGATGCTAGTAGAGAAGTCCATTACTTTCAACTGTGCCACAGTGTATCAGTCTCTGTGTACAATGTTCTTCTGGTTCTGCTCCTTTCGCTCTGCATCAGTTCCTAGAGGTCTTTCCAGTTCACATGGAATTTCTCCAGTTCATTATTCCTTTGAGCACAATAGTATTCCATCACCAACAGATACCACAATTTGTTCAGATATTCCCCAATTGAAGGACATCCCTCATTTTCCAATTTTTTGTCACCACAAAGAGCGTGGCTATAAATATTTTTGTACAAGTCTTTTTCCTTATGACCACTTTTGGGTATAAACCCAGCAGTGGTATGACTTGATCAAAAGGCAAACAGTCTTTTATAGCCCTTTGGGCATAGTTCCAAATTACCTTCCAGAATGGTTGGATCAATTCACAACTCCACCAGCAATGCATTAATGTCTCAATTTTGCCACATCGCCTCCAACATTTATTAGTTTCCTTTGCTGTCATATTAGCCAATCTGCTAAGTGTGAGGTGGTAACTCAGAGTTGTTTTGATTTGCATTTCTCTAATTATAAGAGATTTAATGTGCTTATTGATAGTTTTGATTTCTTTATCTGAAAATTGCCTATTCAGGTCTCTTGCCCATTTATCAATTGGGGAATGGCTTAATTTTTTGTACAATTGATTTAGTGCCTTATAAATTTGAGTAATTAAGATCTTTGTCAGAGGTTTTTGTTATAAAGATTTTTTTTCCTGGAATTTGTTGCTTCTCTTCTAATTTTGGTTGTATTGGTTTTGTTTGTACAAAACATTTTTAATTTAATGTAATTAAAATTATTCATTTTACATTTTATAACATTCTCTATCTCTTGCTTGGTTTTAAAATCTTTCCTTTGCTACAGATATGACAGGTAAACTATTCTATGTTCACCTAATTTACTTATAGTTTCTTTCTTTATATTTATGTCATTCACCCATTCTGAATTTATCTTGGTGTAGGGTATAAGATATACAACACGTATTTTTATCCCCATTTTCCCAATGAGAAAACTAAGACTTAAGGAGAATAAGTGAGTTGCCAATGGTCACAGTGTCAGAGGCAAGATTTGACTCGAGTCTCTTATATCCACTATCCTTACTCACATAGATGTTTATTAAGCACCTAACATGGGCAAGGCACTGTGTTAGAGATACTGTGATTGGGGTTGTGATTAGACCTGTGAATTAGCAGTGAGCTAAATTTAGCAGGATATCATAGGGAGCTAGTAGGTGAGGAAATGGCATGTCAGACACACAGCTTTTCTGTAATACGTAGTCTTAGGGACTTGTCTGTAGCAATTAGAGGTTCAGGGACTTCCCCAAAGGCACATGGAATTAGCATTTGGATCCAGTTCTCTTGACCCCAAAACCAGCTTTATTTCTCATCTACCATGCTGTGCTGCCTTTGATGCTCTGGCCACAGAGACAAAAATGGAACATTTGCTGCCCTCAGTGAACTAACATTTTAGGAGAGAAGACAAACATGTACATTTATGTGTGTCTGTGTGTGTGTTCATTCATTTGTTATTTACCTATTCAATCATTTGTTAATTTACTAATTTCTGTATTAGAGAGAGAATACTGTTACAAAATATTATTATTTACATACATTTATATATCCATATATAAATGTAAATATATGGCATTATCTTGTATATTTATATGTGCATATGTGTGTTATATCGCAAAATCTCTCCAAAGAGAAGAGATTGTCCAAGAACAGAGCAGAGGATACCTGCAATTTCAAAGGCTACAGAGTGGTCTTGTAGGATTAGAACTGATAGAGGAGGAGCCCCCATTCATCTTATTGCACTAGGAGGCACTTAGCTATGTAGTCCAATGGTGGCATGAATATCCTGTAATGAACTGTAACTAAGAACTGATAAGAAATGTTCTCATCAGCAAGCTGAAAGCCTGCAACAACTTGAAGATTGAGCAAAAAAAGCCTTTTATGTTGTTTCTAAATTTAAGATAAAAAGGGGAGAATCCTCTTTCTTTGAGAAGAAGATGGGTTTAAGCAATGACAAAAACAAAACAAAACAAAACAAAACCTACTACTCCTTTTCCATTTCCTTCAACCTACTCAGTTCTGGAAAGTGGACTTCAAAGCTCTGAAGTGTCTGAGCCCAAGGCTATTTCTAATTTATCCATCTACAGAGAAGACAGTTATCTGATTGTAATGCTAACCATAGGAGGCAGGGCAAAGAGCAGCCTGCCTGCCAGAGGACTCTAAAAAAGTTAGAATCCCACCTTCAGTCTTTCCCATTCCCTCCAAGATTAGCCCTTGTTTATCTTGTCTCTATCTTGTTTGCACATACTTATATTCCTGTTGCACTGTTTGCTACACTGCTAGCAAGAGGGTTTTGTTTCCTTTTAGATTCTTTTTTTTTTCTTCTCTTTGTATCATCAGTGCTTGGCATATAGTAGATACTTAATAGAGATCTGTTACTTTCCTCCCTTCCTCATTTGTACATTTTGACTTCTCTGTTATGCTATGAGTCCCTTGAGAGTAGGCATCAAATTTTGCCTCTGAATCCTCAGCACTTGGCATGATGCCTTCCACATAGATGTTTAAAAAATGCTACTCGACCCACTGAGTCTGTTCTTAATTTTGTCTTGTTCACCATATCTGAAAATGATATTTCAGACTTATAAAAATTATATTAGGGGCAGCTAGTTGTCTCAGTGGATAGAGAACCTGGCCTGGAGATGAGAAGTCTGAGCTTCAAATTTGACTTCAAAACTCCTAGCTTTCTGATCTTGGGCAAGTCACTTATCCCCCACTGCCTAGCCTTTACCTCTCATTCATCTGTCCTGGAATCTATACTTAGTATCAATTCTAAGGCAGAAGGTAAGGATATATCATTATTATTATTATTATTA
>NW_025354647.1:0-4470 GCF_016433145.1 Gracilinanus agilis | reverse complement strand
TCACATGATTATCTCAATAGACGCTGAAAAAGCCTTTGACAAAATACAGCATCCATTCCTATTGAAAACACTGAAAAGTATAGGAATAGAAGGACCTTTCCTAAAAATAATAAACAGTATATACCTAAAACCATCAACAAACATCATGTGCAATGGGGATAAATTAGAAGCCTTCCCAATAAGATCAGGAGTGAAACAAGGATGCCCATTATCACCTCTATTATTTAACATTGTACTAGAAACACTAGCAGTTGCAATTAGAGAAGAAAAAGAAATTGAAGGTATCAAAGTGGGCAAGGAGGAAACTAAGCTATCACTCTTTGCAGATGATATGATGGTCTACTTAAAAAATCCCAGAGAATCAACTAAGAAGCTTGTAGAAATAATCAACAACTTTAGCAAAGTTGCAGGATACAAAATAAATGCACATAAATCATCAGCATTTCTATACGTCTCCAACACACTAGAGCAGCAAGAAGTAGAAAGAGAAACACCATTTAAAATCACCTTAGACAATATAAAATACTTAGGAATCTACCTACCAAACAAACACAGCAATTATATGAAAACAACTACAAAACACTTTCTAAACAAATAAAACTGGAGTTAAACAATTGGAAAGCCATTGATTGCTCATGGGTAGGTCAAGCTAACATAATAAAAATGACAATTCTACCCAAATTAATTTACCTATTTAGCGCCATACCTATCAAGCTACCAAAAAACTTCTTTACTGAATTAGAAAAAACTATAACAAATTTCATTTGGAATAACAAAAGATCAAGAATATCAAGGGAAATAATGAAAAAAAATGTGAAGGAAGGGGGCCTAGCAGTACCAGATATTAAACTATACTATAAAGCAGCAGTCATCAAAACAATATGGTACTGGCTAAGAGACAGAGAGGAGGATCAATGGAATAGACTTGGGATAAATGACATCAGCAAGACAGTGTATGATAAATCCAAAGAGCCTAACTTTTGGGACATGAATCCACTATTTGACAAAAACTGCTGGGAAATATGGAAAACAATATGGGAGAGATTAGGTCTAGATCAACATCTCATACCCTACACCAAGATAAATTCAGAATGGGTGAACGACTTGAATATAAAGAGGGAAACTATAAATAAGTTAAGTGAACACAGAATAGTATACTTGTCAGATCTCTGGGAAAAGAAAGACTTTAAAACCAAGCAAGAGTTAGAGAAAATCACAAAATGTAAATTAAATGGTTTTGATTATATTAAACTAAAAAGTTTTTGTACAAACAAAAACAATGTAGTCAAAATCAGAAGGGAAACAACAAATTGGGAAAAAATCTTTATAACGAAAAACTCTGACAGGGGTCTAATGACTCAAATATACAAGGAGTTAAAGCAATTGTATAAAAAATCAAGCCATTCCCCAATTGATAAATGGGCAAGAGACATGAATAGGCAATTTTCAGGTAAAGAAATCAAAAGTATCAATAAGCACATGAGAAAGTGTTCCAAATCTCTAATAATTAGAGAAATGCAAATCAAAACAACTCTGAGGTATCACCTCACATCTAGCAGATTGTCTAAAATGAAAGAAGGGGAGAGTAATGAATGCTGGAGGGGATGTGGCAAAATTGGGACATTAATGCATTGCTGGTGGAGCTGTGAACTGATCCAGCCATTCTGGCTGGCAATTTGGAACCATGCCCAAAGGGCTATAAAAGACTGCCTGCCCTTTGATCCAGCCATACCATTGCTGGGTTTATACCCCAAAGAGATCATAGATAAACAGACTTGTATGAAAATATTTATAGCTGCGCTTTTTGTGGTGGCAACAAATTGGAAAAGGAGGGTATGTCCTTCAATTGGGGAATGGCTGAACTAACTGTGGTATATGCGGGTGATGGAATACTATTGTGCTAAAAGGAATAATAAACTGGAGGAGTTCCAGGCAAACTGGAGAGACCTCCAGGAACTGATGCAGAGCGAAAGGAGCAGAGCCAGAAGAACACTGTACACAGAGACTGATATACTGTGGTAAAATTGAATGTAATGGACCTCTATACCAGCAGCAATACAATGACCCAGGACAATTCTGAGGGATTTATGGTAAAGATGCTACCCACATTTAGAGGAAGGACTGCAGGAGAGGAAACATATAAGAAAAACAACTGCTTGAACGCATGAGTCGGGGTGGACGTGATTGAGGGTATGGACTCGAAACTACCACACCAATGCAACTACCAACAATTTGGAAATTGGTCTTGATCAAGGACACATGACAAAACTAGTGGAAATGCGCATCGGCCATGGGTGGGGGGAGTGCGGGGGGGGGGGGTGAAGGGGATAAGAGGAGTATGAATCAGGCAACCATGTTAAAAATGTATATTAATAAATGTTAAAAAAATAAAAAAAAAGTTAAAAAAAATCATGCCAAATATTGTGTAATTCATTGATATAGGGAGTTATTTGCCTCTATGAGGATACCTTACTATGAAAAAGGAGTTAATTGTATGAATAGAAACAAGAAACAGAAAGAGGGAGACAGGAGACATTGTGCTTTCTACCACCAAGACACCAACTTGTATTTCTTGTTTCCCTTCTCCTCTAATGACACCTTGAGACATCTTAGTGGGTAGTTGAGCCAGATACACATAGATTCTGTGGAAAGAGATGGTACACCCTATCTGAGCATGAATACCTGCTATGAGTGTGGATTATACTCTGAATAATTCCCTGCATGTCTTTCCAGTTACTAGATTCCCTAGGTTGATGGAAATAGTCTTAGAACTCAGATTTTCTAAATCTCAGTATTTTCAATATTTTCAATAGGCAAAGTAAGACTAGCTTTGGCAGGAAATTGGATAAAAATATTGAAATTATATCTAGAAACAAAGAGCAGTCAATTTCACATAACTGTCCAGATATAGATGCTATATATATAACAATTCCAATTATTTCTAAATTATGATGTTGTTTCATTTAACTTGAAAGCACTATAAAGTTGTATATTTTATTTTATTTTTTGTTTAATTTTTGTTTGTTTTTTTTTTGTATTGTTTCTCTCCACCCCCACTTTTGGTTTATCAATGATTTAATCAGTTAAGGAAATTTCTTAAACCAAGGCTGAATAAGTCTTCAGTACAAGTCATATTTTTCAAATTTTCCCTAAGGTTCCATTCACTGGAAGACATACTTGAAACTTCTGAGTACTTTCTTTACATCCAGTTTGGAGTGCTAGAAGATAATCAGCTAGCCATAGAGACTTTGAATGGTGATTGTTCAAATGTCCTCAATCAAGGTACAGAGGCTGGTCCAAAAGCACATGCTGGACTGTGAGACCATAGTGAGCACCCTCAAGACAGATCCTAAGAATGAAAGTACCATTTACATGAAGGAAATGAAGGAAAGTTATACTGAAGAAGACATGTTCAAGAAGTTTAACCTCTTGTCCAGTTTGGAAGCTGTCTTCTTGCCTGTGGATCGTGAAAACAAAAAACATGAGAAGTATTGCTTCCTGAATTTCCCCACAGGATACAGAAAACTCAGCAGGGCCCAATGAGCCTCAACTGGAGGTGCAAGAAAGTCTTGACCCCCAGTCACCTCCATTAGTGGATTCCTTTCCTTACCCAAGAAGTCCACAAAAATCTTAACTTTTCTCAATAGACCTAATGGAAAAGTCTTCCTCAGTAAGGTGCCACAAGGAGAAGAAATGAAGATAGTCATAATTTTGGTTAGATGAGAGTCAAGAAGCTCCATAAGAAGCTGCCACCCAGCACTCTATGCATCATCCTCCTGCCAGGAATAAGAGTCCTCAAGAATTATTGATTCATGATAAATGATGATGATATAAAAAGTTCCACCTCAGAGATTCTTTAGTGGATCCTCTGGCAGGACTGACAACTTTCCTGATACCATTTCTTGTTTCATAATGACACTGGAAAAGAAGAAAATGACTTCTGCCCACCTTCAACAGTCAGCTGCATGCACTTGGGTGACACAATTTTGGGTCTTGGCTACAAGAGGATTTGGGTTACAATGTTTAGATTCAGTAGAAAGTATCTCCATCTAACATAGGATTTTTTAATCTGGGATCCTCAAGACCTCAGCGATCTGTGAACTTGGATGGAAAAATCAAATTACATCTTATTTTTTTCCAAAAAAGAAAAAAAATGCCATAGAAAAAATGCTGAGAACATTTTTATTGATTTATTTTTGATTATAGGTAGAAACCTATACTTTTGACCATTCTTTTCTGGTATCTCGAAATTCAGATTTTCACCTTCCTTCCCTACTCTGCCTCCCTGAGGCAGTAAATAGCATGATGTAGATTATATCATTGCTTTCATGCAATACAAAGTTCTATATTCCCCATGTTGTGCCTGAAGACGCATATCACATATACAACAACAACAAAAAAAAATCATGGCAGAAATAAAGTAAAGGATGCCCTACTTTGCTGTGGAAAAAACATATATATATATATATA
>NW_025354646.1:0-1164 GCF_016433145.1 Gracilinanus agilis | reverse complement strand
CTCTCTCTCTCTCTCTCTCTGTCCCTGTCTCTCTGACTCCCCATCCATATGTCTGTTATCTATCTATCCATCCATCCATCATTCATCCACTCACCTATCTCTCTCTATCTGTGTCTGTTTATCCATCTCTTCATCCATCTATCCATCCATCTATCTATTCATCACTCTCTCTTTATCTAATCTATCCATTCATTCCTATCTATCTAATCATCCAATCTGTCTACCTTTCTATTTTTCTATTTCTCCTCTCTCTTTCTGTCTCTCTGTCTCTCTTGCTGGCTACCCATCTGTCTGTTTATCTATTTGTCTGTCTGTTTCTACATATGTATGCCTGTGTCTGTCAGTCATCGTCATCATCATCTACATTCATTGCTTCCATTTTCTTGCCTTCCATTCACTTTCTAACCCCTTGGAATGTGGCTTAGACTCTGGTCCTCAACATTTGGCTGCAGCTATTCCCTCCGAGGTCGCCAGTGAGCTCTTTAATAAAGTAAATTTTTATGGGGCAGTGAGGTGGCTCAGTGGGCAGAGTGCCAGGCCCAGAGACAGGAGGTCCTGGGTTCAAATCTGACCACAGACACTTCCTAATTGTGTGACCCTGGGTAATTGCCTGGCCCTCACTGGTCTCCTGCCTTGGAGCCAATACTTGTATCAATTCTAAGGCAGAAGGTAAGGGTTAAAATAGATAAATAAAACAAATTGTTATTGGTATTTTTTGCTTTTTACGTCCTATGAGATTCTTAGCCCACCCCCAACTTCCTCTTCTATGTTGGAAAGAAGGAAGGAGGGAAGGAAGGAGGCTGGGGTTGCCAGAAACAAGCAACAATGCAGGGGCAGATGGCCTACAAAGGGAAGCACCTGTGGAGAATCAAGCCCTACCTACCCCCTCCCCACAACTGAAGCCTTTCTCTGAGCAAGGGCTGTAAGATACTAAGACATGCCAGGTCCCTGGGAGAAAGTCACTCACTCACTGGAGATATGGTCAATTCCTTTGGGCTAAGATTCAAGTTCCATTTATTACCTTGTCAATAATGTATGTATAATTTATACATAGATATGTATATCTATATTATATATATAACTGCAAATAAAACTGTATTATGTTGGAAGAAGGAAAGGAAGGAAGGAAAGAAGAAAGAAAGAAAAAAGAGAAAGAGAGAGAGA
>NW_025354645.1:0-4177 GCF_016433145.1 Gracilinanus agilis | reverse complement strand
TTTTTTGAGTTCAGAATTCTAACCCTACCTCAAACCCTTCCTCTCCCCTTGAGAAAGCAAGAAATCTGATATTGATTATACTTGTGAAGTCATGCAAAACATATTTCCATATTAGTCACATGGCAAAAGAAAACAGACCAAAAAAAAGAAAGTTTAAAAAAAAAAGTATGTTTAAATCTGCATTCAGTGTTAATCAGTTCTTTTTTCTGGAAGTGGGTAACATTTTTAATTATGAGTCCTTAGGAATATCTTACATCATTGTCTTGTTCAGAATAGTGAAGTCTTTCACATTTCATCATCTTTATGATATTTCCACTATTGTGTACAATATTCTCCCTGATCTGCTCATTTAACTCTCTGGAACTTCAATTAAGTTTTTCCATTGTTTTTTCCCCTTGGGAAGCATGCTGTTCATCATTTTTTTAAATAATAAAATAGTATTCCATTACTATCATACAATGATTTGTTAAGTCATTCCCCAATTAATGGCAATATCCTTGATTTCCAATTTGTTTCCACCATGAAAAGATCTGCTATAAATATTTTTTTTTGTATAAATAGGTCTTTTCCCTTTTTTATCCTTTGGGAAACATATCTAGTGTGCTATTGCAGGGTCAAGGGGAATGCAGACTTTTATAACCATTTGGATTTAGTTCCAAATTGTTCTTCACAATGATCAGACCAGTTCACAAATCAAACAACAGTGCAAGAGTGTCCCTGTTTTTCTCTCAAGGATTTGTCAATTTTCTTTTATGTCAATTGGCCAATCTAATGGATGTGAAGTGTTATCTCAGAGTTGTTTTAATTTTCATTTCTCAAATAAGAAGTGATTCAAAGCATTTTATGTGAACATTGATAGTTATGATTTCTTCTTCTGAAAACTGCCCATTCATGTCATTTGGCTACATGTCAATAAGTCTGTGAGAAAGGTAGTATAATTATACTTTCCTATTTTATAGGTAAAAAATTTTGGTTCAAATTCACCCAAACAGGAATGATAAAATCTGAGCTTTATAGAATCTTGGGATTTAAAAGTAGAAAGGACATGAAAAATAAACTGCAACTCTCTATGGACCAGAATGGAAATATTGAAGTATTATGTTATTGGAGAATTGAGAAATCTTATCGGGTAGAATAATTTAAAAAAAACTATTCAAATTATTTTTCCTCTTGGTAAATTTATAGCACAGACTCACAGTGAATCTCAATGTTGTTTTTCTGGTAAAGTAAATCTTTATTTTTAACATGCACCTCTTTATATTTTAAAACTTGATCATCTAAAAGAGCAATTCTAAAACTTTTTTGTTCTGAAGATCCTTTTCTATGTTTAAAAATTATTGATGACTCCCAAAAGCTCTTGTTTAAGTGTTTCAGATCAATCAATATTTACCACATTGGAAATTTAAAATTATCTATTTTAAAAATATTTTAATATTCTTTTAAAATAGCATTAATAGACTAATTTATTTCATGCAAACCTACATAATGGCATATTTTATGAAGTGAAGCTATATTTTCCATAGCATAATCAATGAGGACATTGTTTTATATATCATTGCAAATCTTTTTAATGTCTAGGTTTAAAAAAGAAGACAGCTGGATTTTCATATCTGCTTCTTTATTCAATCTGTTGCAATATGTTATTTTGATTGAAGTATATGAAGAAAATCTGGTTTCACACAGATAGGTAGTTGGAAAAGGAGGAGAATTTTAATTGGCAAATAATATCTTCAAATTATTATGAAAACAGTTTTGACATTAGAGGCCCCTTGAAAGAATCTTGGGGACCCCAGGAGTTCACACTTTGAGAAATGTAACTCTAAAGAAAAATAGTTCAACTAAAATCCCTTTGTAATTTTTCTATTACCATTAGAAATGCTTGAATTAGGATCCATAGAAAATACCCAGAAAACATTCATGTAGAATAGTTTATATTACAGTCATGATATTTACCCACTTTTTTTATTTGCCCCTATAAGAAATTTTGCAGTCATTTAAAAAATCTTATTTACTGAGAGTAGCTTAACATCACCATGCAGAGTAACATATTGTTCCTTTAGAGCTTAGCATCAAAATATAAGAAACTTAAATGGACTATACTTTTGGGCAGGCCTACCCCACAGTTAATAGACATCTGTTGAAAAATAATCAGTACAGGAAATAATTTAAAGCTGAGAGTCTCATAACTTCATAGATTTGATGAGTTCTTTCAACCAATTTGGTGTAGATAACTGTGGTTCCAATCATATTCATCAGTTACTTCCTCTGTTATTGAGAAATGTGATCTAACAAAAATATATCCATTATTTATAAATAGCTACATAAGAAATATATAATTGATTTATATCAAGTATAGATTCAAATATAATTTTAAAAAACCAAAAATGAAATAAAATGCATTTTGAACAGTGATTGTACAGTTGTTGAGTCTGAGTGAAATTCATTATTTGAAAGTAAAGGTGATAATGTTTTCTCTACTCATATATTTTTAATGTATATTTTTAAAGTTTGATAGGCTCACTACATACTTTTATTTTGTATCCAAATAGATGTTATAACTTTTTTACTCAACATATTTGTTTACATGAGATCTAGAGCAATAGTCTATCATCAAAATGGCAGTTGACAGGCTTCATGGAAAGTACAAATTCTATTCATAGAAGACAATGGCAATGAGGAGGTATAGTTGATGAGCATTCTGGATTTGGACTCAAGAAGACCTGAGTTAAAATTCTGCTTATATATGATTTTTGATTATGGGCAAATCACTTTACTTCTCACTCTCAGTTTCATCATCTATAAAATGGAGATAACATAATATATACATATTATGATAACATATTAATAATATATAATGTAAAATAGATAGCATCTACATTATGGTAATAATAAGTAACAAATGAGAAAAGGTGTACAAAATACTTTCCAAACCTTAAACCACTACATTCATGTTCACTATATTATTATCAGATCTGAGTTTAAATTCAAACTCAGACAGTTACTTGCTGTGGGACTCTAAGGCAAATCATTTCAATTTCCCTATCTATTAAATGGAAAAGATAAAATAAAATGAGGAAAAGAGAACAATTATGAGGACCAAATGATTGTAAAACACTTAGCACCATGCCTGACACATATGAAGTCCTATATAAATGTTACTGATGAGGAGGAGAAAGAGAAGGAGGAGGATGACAGTTACCAGACTAAATCTTCTTGAATTTTAACAGATTTAATTCTATTGTTAATTTTCAGTTGAAATATTTATTTAAATACTGCAACTGACCCTTCCCTGTATTTGAAGTTTTAAGAGGTATTGATTCTATTAAGGTGTATATCCTGTTTGCAGCACCCCACTTAAATGTAAAAATATTTCATGGTCATGCTTCTGATTACTCGACTAACCCCTGGCACTGTGGAGAGTTTAATTTAATAAATATCAGCCTGAGCGCTTCAAGATCCTGAACTGAGAAAGGTGTAAGATAGTGATCTCACTTTATAAAGTATATTTGACTATTAGAATCACACTTTGGTGTATCATCTTCACAGTTTATCCTTTTTCAATCAGTTTTATGTTTCACCTTGTTACTTCTGACAGTGACAAAACTGGCAGAAATGTCAAATGCTGTTGAACAAATGCAACACTGAGCCATATATATTTCAGCCACAGAACAAACAAAATCCAACTGGTTTTCTTGGGTAATGTTGCTGTTCGTTTTATAGCTCTTAATTAGAAGTGCTACTGCTTTTTATCTACAAGGTTTTAGTATAAAGTAAACCGTTCATTTTTAAGGCGAGAGGGGGAAAATTCTCTTGCATTTAATCACACTAAACAAGCTCTTTAGACAATTTGTTCAGAAATTCCTCTAATTAGAGCTTGCCCTCCAGGTAATGCGGTGATCTGATTTACCAGCGGGTATAAATTAGGGACATTATGTAATTAGCACTAAGACCACAAATGGAAGTAACAGCTGGGTGGCTTTGAGGGAAGCAAATAAACAGCTCCTCTGTGGCTTCTTAATATTAAGAAAAAAGTCTTTTTATGGGTACATGATGTGGCAAATGGTGCCACAGTTCAGCTAAGAAAGCATCCTCTTCTAAGAGAATGTACTATTTTTTTGGTGTTGTATTATTATGTGTGTGTGTGTGTGTGTATATATACACACACACACACATATAT
>NW_025354644.1:0-4090 GCF_016433145.1 Gracilinanus agilis | reverse complement strand
AAGGAAGAAAGAAATGAAGGAAGGAAGAAAAAGAAAGAAAGAGAGGGAGGGAGGAAGGGATGGAGGGAGGGAGAGAAAGGAAGGCAAGGAGAAAGAAAGAGAAATTTAAAGTATGATAGAAATAAGAATTGTGAGAAATTACAATTCAAATCAACCAATCAATTGATAGATAAACATTTAGTAAGCACATCCTATGTGCCAGGCACTGCATTAGATTAGATATGGGGAGACAACAGATTAAAAAAAAGATTAAAAAGTACAGGTAGTACAAGGATAGATGTGAAACAGTTCCTGCCCTCAAGGAGCTAACATTCTATGATAGGAGAAAACACATACATGTATTTCATTGCTCAGTTATTTTCAGTTGTGTCCAATTTGTGACCTCATTTGGGGTCTTCTTGGCAAAGATACTGGAGTGGTTTGTCATTTCTTCTTCCAGCTCATTTTACAGAGGAGGAAACTGAGGCAAAGAGAGAGAGACTTGACTTGCCCAGGGTCACACAGTTACTAAGTGTCTGAGGCCCCATTTGAACACAGGAAGTTGAATCTTCTTGACTCCAGACCTGGTGCTCTATCCACGGTGCTGCCTGGCTCTCCTTGTACCTAAGTACATGTTTAGGTAATATATAAAGTAGATTCAAGGTTGGGTTTTTTTAGTCAGAAGAGCCCTATAACAGCTGGGAAGATGATGAAAAATCTCAGGTAAAGATTTAAAATATATCAAATGCCTAAGAAGAATAGAAAAATTCTACCAGAATGGATGCGATTTGGAGCAGCTAGGCAGCACAGTGAATAGAGCACCAAGCTTGGAAATGGGAGGTCTTAGGTTCAAATTTGACCTCAGACACATCTTAATTGTGTGACCCTGGGCAAGTCACTTAATCACAATTGCTTAGCTCTTGCTGTTCTGTCTTAGAATTGATATTAAGGCAGAAGGTAAGGGTTTAAAAAAAACAACCACAAAAAACCAACAATGGGTGAGTTTCGAGTTGCTTTTTTTTTTTTTTTCAGTAGCAAGGATGGGTTTGCCTACACAAAAATAAACCGGTATCCCAATGGCCCTGGGGTGCTCTCTCCTCCCAAAGGTTTCTAAGTTTGGACTTGATCGTGTACAGAGCTGTCTCGCCTTTAAAGAGACTGAGTCATTTCTCATGGCCTCTGGCTGGAGACATCTTCCTGGGGCTCCCTGTTTGGTCACCTATCCTCAAGGAAAGAAATCCAAAGCCTAAGAGATAGTCTGTGGGCCAAGGTTGTTCATGCTCGGGCTTCCCCCGGCATAGCAGCCAGAGTGGGAGGGAAGAAGAAATTCTCTTCTCTATTCTTGAGAAATCCCAGGCAGTGGTCCATTCAGGAAAGAAAGAAGAGAGGGAGAGTGGCCATCATTTATTTCTTTAGGGCTCCTCTTTCTGGCTAAGAGGCCCACAGTCTCTGGTCCAGCCCTCTTCCCAGATGCCCCTAGTGGGGCCAGGGCATAGCCGCACATCTCAGTGGCAAAGGACCTCCAGGTCCCTGATGGATGACATTAAAACAAAAGGAGGGGGATTCCTTTCTCACATACTGTGTTTACCTAGTAAATGTTAGGCCATAAAAAAGTACAGAGCTCGATGGGGAAAGTTCTAGAATAAACCAAAGAAAGAAGCCATCACCCAAGAGGAAAAGAAGATGGAGAGTTTCAAATAGATGGACCAGACATGTGTTTTCCTTGGATAAAACCAGTGCGGCTGGGAGGTGGAGGAAAGCTGATGGTTGGGGGAAGGAAACCCCTTTTGAATTAAAGACCACTGATAAGGGTTTGCCATCCAAGATATATAAGGGACTCCTGCAGAAATATATAATGAAGACTCGCTTCTGATCCCTGCCTTCTCATGGCTTTCCTCCAGCAGGGTTATTTGCTATCGCTGTCAATCACCCGCCTAATCCATCAGCTCAGTTACCGCAGCCATTCATTCATTTCTGTCGAGGCAGAAGCTCCTGTGTCAGGTCCCCTTCTGTCTGCTAGCACAGCTCCCCCCCCCCCCTTGTTCAGGTGTGTGCGATTTCTCACCTGCACAGCGGCAGCCGGGCTCCCCATTGCCATCCTCCCTACACACGGCAGCCAACAAGATCTTCCCAAAACAGGCCTGACCGGGTCGCCCTTCTCTTTGCTCTCCACTCCTTCTGGGACCAGAGAGAAGCTCCTCGCTTGCACCTGAAAGCTCTTCCCAGCTTGAGCTCTTCCTGCCTTTCCAGTTTTCTTATGTCACTCCCCTCCATGGAGCGACAGCCCAGCCGGAGCGGCCCGTGAGCTCTTCCTGCGTGCTCTGTGCTCGCTCCCACGTCCGTACCTTTGCACCTCCTCTGCTCCCATGTCGGCCTCTCAGAATGGATGGATGCCATCAAGAATCAAAAGGCAGCTTCTTCAGGAGACTTTTCTGCTCCCACCCTGTGGCTAGTGCCTTCCCCTCTGCAGTTATCTTGTACATAACTATTTGTGTCCATGTTATCATCTATCCCCTATCAGAATGAAAGCTCTGATCACAGGGGCTCCTCCTCCTCCTCCATATTTATAAAGCACCTATTATGTGCCAGGCACTGTGCAAATATCACCCCCTGTTAGAAGGTCCTTGGTCACAGAGATAACAATGACTACTACTAGTACTACTACTACCCAATATTTATAAAGCACCTACTATGTGCCAGACACTGCGATAAGTATTTTATAAATATCATCCCCTGTTAGAATGTAAAATCTTTGGTCACAGGGATAACAATGACTACTACTAGTACTACTACTAATAGTACTACTACTACTACTACTACTACCTCTACTACTACTACTACTACTACCCAATATTTATAAAGCACCTACTATGTGCCAGGCACTGCGCTAAGTATTTTATAAATATCATCCCCTGTTAGAATGCAAAATCTTTGGTCACAGGGATAACAATGACTACTACTAGTACTACTAATAGTACTAGTACTAGTACTACTACTACTACCCAATATTTATAAAGCACCTACTACATGCCAGGCACCGTGCTAAGTATTTTATAAATATCGCCCCTTGTTAGAATGCAAAATCCTTGGTCACAGGGATAACAACGATTACTACTGGTACTATTACTACCACTACCACTACCCAATATTTATATAGCACCTACTATGTGCTAGACACTGAGCTAAGTGTTTTATGAATATCATCTCCTGTTAGAATACAAACTCCTTGATTATAGATTCTACTACTATTAATAATAATAATTCTCAAACATTTAAAAGCTCTTATTATGTACCAGGCACTGGGCTAAATGCTTTACAAATATCTCATTTGATTCTCATGTCAGGCTGGCACTATTATGCTCATTTTACAGATGAGAAAACTTTCATTTTTGTCTAGCTTGACGGTGGAACACAGTAGGTGCTCAATAAATTCTTGTTGATTAATTTCCCAATCAATAAACAGTGAAAGGATACAAACTAACAGCCCTTAAAAGGATTGTAAACTACTTATAATCACATGAAAGATTGTTCGGAATCATAAATAACAAGAGAAGGGAATGTGCAAGAACTCTGTGGTACCACTCTGCACCTAGCCAAATGACAAAGATGAGAAAAAGATGGATGGGTCAAACCTGGAGGTGCTGTAGAAGATGGAATGCCATTCATTGGTGGAAGCACAAAGTAATAAAAATAGCATCCATGGGGTAGTCCCAAGAAGCCTGAAAGAAGTAATGGGAACCCTGGCCTTGAAGCCCAATATGCTGGCACAATTTGGTGGAGTAAGCAGGTGTTTGGGTCTTCTTTTCAGGGGAAATGGAGAAAGTTTTTCCACTGAGAACTAAGCAAAGACTTCATTCAGAAATCCTCCATATTCCTTTTTTAGATTTCCTAGAAGAAGGAGAGGCTTCCACAGGGCTCCCTAGAATATCAGCATCCTTTCTCAAATGCAGTTCTCAGGAATGAATCCTATTCCCCAGATGTGGTCTGCCTAGAGCAGCAGGCAGAGGAACTGTCCCCTCCTACAGTGTCTCCCTCGCCACAAATAACGGTTCAGGTTTATCAGGCCACCCCACACCAGGAGCTCAGAGCACAGACTTCCTGTTCGTCTCAC
>NW_025354643.1:0-3111 GCF_016433145.1 Gracilinanus agilis | reverse complement strand
GGTCAGGAGAGGTTAAGAGCTGCTTCTTACTCTGCCGCCATCTTAACCCGGAAGCCCCTATGCTTATTCTGTCATTTTAATTATATAGGCTCTGCCCACCAATGAACAATGAATATTTCTCCAATAATTTAGATCTGATTTTATTTGTATAAAAAGTGTTTCATAATTATGCTCACAAAGTTCCTGGTTTTATTTTGATAGGAATATACCCTGTTATTTTATTCTATCTGTAAAATTATTTTAAATGAAATCTCTCTTTCTAGTTCTTCTTGAAGGACTTTGTTACTAATATGTGAAATACTGATGATTTATGCAAATTTATTTTCTATCCTGCTCCTTCAATAAAATTATTGATGAGTTCAACTAAATTTTTAGTTGGATCTCTAGATTTTTCACATATATCATGTCATCAGCAAACAGACATAGTTTTATTACATCTTTGTCCATTCTGCTTCCTTCTATTTCTTTTTCTTCTCCTTGCCATTGCTAGTATTTCTAATACTATGATAAAAATATTGGCGATAATGGGATTTCTTATTTTATTCCTTATCTTATTGGAAGAATTCTAGCTTATCCCTGTTACAAATAATATTTGTTGATGGTTTTATATAGATACTTCTTATCATTTTAGGTAAAACTTCATTTATACTTATGCTTTCTGGTGTTTTTAATGGGAAAGATTATATTTTATCTAAGACTTTTCTGCATTTATTATTATAATCATATGATTTTGATTACTTTGATTATTAATATGATTGTGTTGATAGTTTTCCTTATATCAAATCATCTCTGGTTTTCCAATATAAATTCTGTTTGGTCCCAACATGTATTCTTTGTAGTTTCCTATTTAGTATTTTATTTAGGATTTTTGAATCCATATTTTTTAATTAAATTGTTCTATAATTTTCTTTATCTATTTTTGCTCTTTCTGGTTAAGTTATCATACATTATGCATTTCACAAAATGAGTTTACTAAAACTCCTTCTTTGTCTGTTCTTTAAAAAATTATTTATTATTGGAATTATTAATGTCAAATATTTGTTAGACTTCAAAAATATGATGTGAATAGGAGGAGATATCCCTCCACTGTTACCTTTTTCCTTGATGTCCCAGATTAGGTTTGGGCAAAACAAGGTTTGGGGAAAAGGAGTGAGAGAAATATTGAGTTCTTCAAGATTATAAATGGGCTGTAGTATATTTCTAATATAAAAACAATTCATAAAAGAAATGTTGTCTACTTAATTTCCCCCCATAGATACATTTTTTTAAACCCTTACTTTCCATCTTGGAGTCAATACTATGTATTGGCTCCAAGGCAGAAGAGTGGTAAGGGTAGGCAATGGGGGTCAAGTGACTTGCCCAGGGTCACACAGCTGGGAAGTGCCTGAGGCTAGATTTAAATGTATGACCTCCTGTCTCTAGGCCTGGCTCTCAATCCACTGAGTTACCTAGCTGCCCCAATAGATAAATTAAAAAAAAAAAGATCATTTTCTAATGTTTTCTGCCCTAGAATTTTCTTTTATATTGAAGAAAAAGACTTTTATCCCATAATCATCAGAATAGTAGGACCAAAACACAATATCAACAGTACATTAGTATTTACATTTTCCTACATTCCTACAATCCCTCCAAAATTGAGTTTAAATTTTTGCCAAATTTAAGGATATGGGTTAAAACCAAAATGTTTTTATTTATTAAGTGTGATTTGAAGCTTTTTTCTTATTGTTGACAGTTTGAATTTCTTCTTTTGAAAACTTTGTTTACCTGTCTATTGGGAAATGGCTCTTGGTCTCATATTTGCATCATTTCTCTCTACATTTTTTTTATATTGAGTTTTATTTGAGATGTGTGACGCAAAGATATTAACTCAGAAGAGTTTCTCCTTTTAGTTACAGTGATTTGTTTGTGCCAAACATTTTTGTTTTATATAATCAAAATTGTTCACTTTGTTTCTTGTCATCTTTTCATCTCCTTTGTTATGATTTTCTTCCAAAACTCAAAAAATTATAAAAATGTACATAATGTTAATGGATAATTGAGCAAATTATTAATTGCACACTTCTAGGAAGGATTTATAACAGAACATGAACAAAGAGTAGTACAATATGAGAATGTACCAATAGATGACAGTCTGTACTTTAACTTTTTAAGTTAATCAAATTAAGGTTATGTTCAAATGCTAAAGTATGCTTATAAAATTTCATTTCAGAAATATAAAGCAATTGTTCTTATCCCCTTTCCATATATAACTACTTCTATAAAAGTTATTTTAATATTGTGGTAGTTTTCTAGAAAAGCAAAGTGGAAGGTCATTGAAAATACTTTTGGTGATTACTACTTTCTGACATAAAATTTTTTCATCAGTGTAGAGAATAAAACAAAAAAAATTAAAAAATACTAGTCTTATAGCAAACATTAGCAGTTGTCTTCAGAAGTCATAAAAGCATCTCCTTTTCCTGATATACTTTAATATTCAGAAGAAAACCACAGAGTATATTTGAACATGAAGTCACTCATTTAGAATTTTAAAAAGTAGACCTGTGTCTTTCAGGTAGGATTTATGTAAGACCTTATTCATTTAATGACTTATCAATGTCATTCTCATACACAGCTGTAATTCCCTTAATACTCAATATTCTTTAAAAGATCTTAATGATATTCCACTATTTGAACAATGAGACTTTATAGTGGTTATAAAGTTTCCACATTGGTGGAGGGGATAATTATTTTAACTATTAAACCATATCCTTGGTGATAGAACACATCCATTGGCTCTTGAAGGAAACATTTATTTTTAAAAGTTTGCATATAGTATAAATGTCATAAGAAACAAAACAGTAAAATATTGTGAAACACAACATTGTGAAAATTCAATTTTTTCTGGGATGATCCAAAAAAATCTTTAACAATTTAGATGCTACTTCTCTGTTTTGTAAATTGAAAAAATCTAGATTGTTTTGTTCTAGTCACATTTCCAGACTGCCCAGAATGCATTCAAACAAGAGAATTTAAAAATCAGCTTTGAATAAACATAAGTGCAAATAAATAAATCAAATCAGTTATTTCTCATGATGTGCCTCCAAATAATGTATATGTATATATATATATATA
>NW_025354642.1:0-5611 GCF_016433145.1 Gracilinanus agilis | reverse complement strand
CATATATATACATATATATATATATGCACTATATGGCAAATTCTCCAAATTCTTAAAGGAAAAATTTAAAGAGCTACAGAAGGATATAGGTAGTAAATAGTATATTAGTGAGAGTCTTCCTCAACTTTCCCCTATCAAATATAAACAAATCTAATAAAACAAATAAGAAAAGGGGCAGCTGGGTAACTCAGTGGATTGAGAGCCAGGCCTAGAGACGGGAGGTCCTAGGTTCAAATCTGGCCTCAGACTTCCCAGCTGTGTGACCCTGGGCAAGTCACTTGACCCCCATTGCCCACCCTTACCACTCTTCCACCTAGGAGCCAATACACAGAAGTTAAGGGTTTAAAAAAAAAACAAATAAGAAAGTAGCCAAGGAGATGAATAGAATTTTTGAAAAGTTAGATATCCTACATCTCTGGAGAAAACTGAAAGGAAATACAAAGGATTGTACATTCTTCTCATCTGTATGTGGTACTTTCACAAAAATTTACCAAAAATCTTCACCATCAAATGCAGAAAAGCAGAAATATTGTCTATCCTTTTTAGATCATAATGCAATAAAAATTTCATTCAATAATGACTCACAGAAGCATATTAAAATTAAGTAGTAACTAAATAATCTAATCCTAAAGAATAAGTGGGTCAAAGAACAAATAATAAAAACAATCAATAATTTCATTTAAAAAATATCAGCAAGGCAGCAATCTAAAACATGTGAGATGCAGCCAAAGCAGTATGTGAAAAAAAGTTTATCTCTAAACATGTACATAAATAAAAGGGTGAAGCAGATCAGTGAGCTGGGCATGCTACTAAAAACAACAACAACAACAACAACAACAACAACAACAGGAAAAGAACAAATTAAAAATCTCCAAGTAAACATCAAAATGGAAATCTTGAAAATCAAAGATGAAATCAATAAAAATTGAAAGTAAACAGTCAAGCTAATAAAATTAGGAGCTGCTGATTTTATGGTAAAAATAAAATAGATAAACTATTAGTTCATTTGATTTTAAAAAATAAAGGAAAGAACCGAATTACAAGTAACAAAAATGAAAGAGGTAAATGCATCTGAATAAAGATGAAATTAAAGTAATCATCAGGACTCATCTTGCTCAATTTTATGCCAGTAAAACCGACTAATTGAAATGAAGAAATATTTACAAAAATATAAACTGCCCAGATTAATCAAAGAGGAAATAAATTTTTTAGAAAAGAAATTTTTTAAAAAAGAAATTGAACAAGCCATCAATGAGCTCCCTAAGAAAAAAATCCCCAAGACCAGATGGATTTAAAAGTAAATTAAATGAAACATTTAAGCAACAATTAATTCAAAAACTATATAAACCATTTTTTAAAAAATAGGTAAAGGAGTCCTACCAAATTCCTTTTATGACACAAATATGGTTTTGATATCTAAAGCAGGAAAAGCAAAAACAAGGACAAAAAACTTGGCCACTTCCCCTAATGAATATCCTGGGTTCAAATCTGATCTCAGATACTTATTAGTTAAGCAAGTCACTTAGTCCCCATTACCTATGTGGGGTTAAGCAGTATGTATCCTAGAGACAGAAGACCTGGATTTTAGTCCTGGTTCAATTCTATATTAACTTCATCACCAGGGGCAAGTCCCTTAACCATTAAGCCTCTGTTTGCTCATCTGTAAGGTGTGTGGGGAGGGGGGGAGGGAGTAATAATAAATCCATTACCTAACACAGATTTGTTGTGAGAAAAGCATTTTTTTAACCCTTACATTTCATATTAGAATCAATACTGTGTATTGGTTCCAAGGCAAAAGAGTGATAAGGGTTAGGCAATGGGTGACTTGGCTAGGGTCTCACATATAAGAAATATCTGAGGTAAAATTTGAACCCAGGACCCCACATCTTTAGACCTGACTCTCAATCTATTGAGTCATCTAGCTGCCACCTTATTCTTTTCTTATTTTAGTTTTATTTCAGTTCAGAATTCTTTCCCTTCCTCTAACCCTTCCCTTATGCATTGAGAAGGCAAGAAATGTGATACCCATTATGCAGACGAAATTAGATGAAACATTTCTATAGTAGTTATATTCTGTGGGGTGGGAAGTAATAAAAATAAAGAAAGGGGGTGGAAATATGCTTCAGACTGCACCCAGAGTTTATCAGTTCTCTTTCTAGAGGTGAATAAGTAGATTTTCACCACAATTCCTTTGAATTTGTCAGAGACCTTTATATTTATTAGAGTAGCAAAGGCTTTTATTTAATTGTCATTATAACATTGTTCTGCTAACTTCACTATGCATCAGCTCATAAAAGTCTTCCCAGGGTTTTCCGAACCCATTCCTTTCCTCATTTGTTACAGCACAATAGTATTCTACTATGATTATATACAATGCCTTGTTCAGACATTCTCTAATTGATGGGTGTTCTCTCATTTTCTAATTCTTTGCTACAATAAAAACAGCTGCTATAAATATAAAGGGCAGTTTAAATGTGAACTAGTAGTAGGTAGCAGTGGAAATTTGAAATTGAGATAATTTTTCCCATTGAGTAGGGGCTAGGCAGGCAAGAAGATGAAGTAAGAAATTCTAAATCAGGAGAATATCTTGAGCAAAAATAAAGAGAGAGAAAATGCACTGGGAGGAGAAAACCAGACAAGTGATACTTTTCTAGCATGTTATTTAATATTCCCATCATAATATAATAGTACATTTCTATAAAAGGTTTTGTGACTACAAAGCATTTTAAGGATATAATTTAATGTGATCTTCACAATTCTCTGAGGTCAAGACTCTACTTTCCTGAATTTTCTTTGCCTAAAACACAAGATGGCACAGCAGATAGAGTGCTAAGTTAAGAGGCAGAAAGATCTGGGTTAATACTCCATTCCTGGGACTTACAGGGGCAGATCATTTTAATTTCTCTGTAATATAGGGACAATAATAGTAGCAATAGTTACCTCGCAGGTATATCGTGATGTTCAAATGAGAAAACTCATGCAAAATACTTTGTAAATTTTAATGCTTTGTGTAAATGTCAATTATCATTATAATTAAAGAGGTTAAATGTGTTGGCTAAAGCCCCACAAATGTGTCTCACTAAGCAGAGCCAAGATTCAAACTCAGAGCTTTCTGAATTTAAGTCTAATAGGGCCTAATTGAAACAATAAGATACATGATTCATATAGGATATGTTAATACTTCAGTTGGCAGCTAGGTGATTCAGTGGATAGAGCACTGGGAGTGAAGAAGACTCATCTACCCAAGTTCAGATCTCTGGCCTCAGACACATATTAGCTCTGTGACCCTGGGCAAATCACTTAATCCTATTTGTCTAAATTTGCTAATCTGTAAAATGAACTGGAGAAGGAAATGACGAACCACTTCAATATCTTGATCAATTGATCAATATCAATAAAAAACCAAATGGGGTCACAAAGAGTTGGATAAATCTAAAAAGATTGAACAACAAAACAATAATTCTTCAAAAGATGCAGGATCTCATAGTATGGGTATTCTACCTCTATATGCAAAACTCAGTACTTAGTATCCTTGATTTCATATTATCTTTGCCTATTTCTTTTTTTTTTAAATCTTACTTCGGCTTTTTAATAAAAGGAATAAAGACCTTAAGGGGAATAGAAAGGAAATAATCAAATTTCCACTCTTTTAAAGGGATATCAGATACCTTCCCAAGTAGTCTGGTGCATTTTAGGAACTATTAAAATTCCTTATTTCCAATTTTTATTAATAGAATTCACTTATAAGTGTCTCAGCTCTTTCCTCCCCCTCCCTGCATCATAGAAGGGCCCATTTATTTCTATAAATTCTCTAGAGAAGATCCACTAAGTATTCTGAAATCTTTAGCCTGATTCTACTGAAATTTTCTGAGTACTTGATGAGTTCTTAGATTAGCCATCTGTTATTTCTCATTCTTTTTCCATGATCATCCTTCTTTTCTAGTCATTCATGCCCATGATGAAGTTTTTTGCTTCATCCTTTGTCGACAATTTTATTTCTTACAATTAATTTCACTTTTGAATCTTCAAAGTTGATGTCTTTTTTAAAAAAATTATTAACGTTTTCTCATCACACAATTTTTCTCCCAAAAGGGAAGTTAACAGTATTCACTGCACTTGTGTATGAAATGTATTGTGTTCTGCCATCTTGGTCATACATGAGGCCTAACTATGGTTTTTATGCAGCTTCTGTCAAGCAAGTGATCCTATGCTTCAACTTAGTTAAAATGAATATGTTATGTTGAATGTGTTACAACTGATTGTTGACACTAATTATTCTCTGGATTGCCTACAATTTTGATTCCTCTGAAATTAAGATTCACATCCCTATAAAAATCAATGGGAGAATATTGGTTCAACAAAATTAGCCTTTCACTGATTTGAATAGTTTGGGGAACTATAAGAAAGCCTGTTTATCTGGAGCATAAAGAGCATGAAGGAGAATGATGTCCAATAACCCTTAAATGATCAGCTGGTTTTGTGAAGGCTTTAAAGGCCAAGAAGAATTTATCCTGTAAGCAACAAGGAGCCATTGGAGTTTCTTAAACAAGGAAGCGACCATGTCAGATTTGTGCTCTAAGGAGACCTCCCAAATGTGTGTAGAATGGATTAGAATGGGGAAAAACTTGAAGGATCATTTTTCGTTTTTCCCACTATACTCTCCCCCCCCAAACTCATCCAAATATTATTGATTCTACCTCTATGATATTAGAAAGTCTTACTTGCTTATGGCTCAGTTCAAGGGCTACCTGCTAAAAGGTTTGCTGATTCCCCTAGTGGTGTCTTGTTCCCTGTAGTTACCTTATATTTATTTTCTACATTTTCCAAGGATTCTATTAATTAATTTATTTATTAGGTACATGAAACCCCCTAAATTATCCAACTCTTCCCCTTCCCTTCCTGCCCTAGAAAAGGCATCATTTGACCAAAAAAAATGCATATTTAACTATGCCTTTCATGTTTCTCTTTATCAATTCTTTCTTTGGAGGTGAACATTCTCAAATTATGCTTCAAAAATTAATTCTGTAGCTGTATATAATATTCTCTTTATTCTATTCTGTTCACTTTTCAAATGTTCATGTAGGTCTTTCCATATTTTAAAAAATTAATCTGTTCATTTCTTATGACACAGTAGTATTTCATCATAATCACATACCCATTCCCTAATTGATGAGAATCCCCTCATTTTCCAGAACTTTACCACCACAAAGAGAGCCATATAGCTTCTTTTCCTTTTTCCCTAATCACACTGGGTAATAGAACCAATAGTAATATTGCTGGGTCTTAGGGTATACACACTTTTGTAACGCCCTGGGTATAATTCCAGACTACTCTCCAAAATGGTTGGATCAGTTCACAGTTCTACCAACAGTGTATTAGTGTCCCCATTTTTTCCATATCCCCTCCAACATTTGTCATTTTACCTTTTTTATCACTTTAGCCAATCTTTAGGTGTGAGATGATATCTCAATATTTTCTTCATTTAAAAAAATTTTTCTTATCTGCATATATGTTGTATCTTTGCAACAAAATATAAACCCCCTTGGAAGTAGTTAATGTTTTTTCTTTTGTCTCTGTGTCCCCAGAATCTAATCTAATATATATATATATA
>NW_025354641.1:0-5677 GCF_016433145.1 Gracilinanus agilis | reverse complement strand
TAGTTCTTTTACTTTCGATTTTATTAATTTCTCCCTTGGTTTTTAGTATTTCTAATTTAGTTTTCATCTGGGGATTTTTAATTTGCTCACTTTCTAATTTTTTGAGTTGCATGCCCAATTCATTGATCTCTGCCCTCCATAATTTGTTAATATATGCACTCAAGGATATAAATTTCCCTCTGAGTACTGCCTTGGCCGCATCCCACAGATTTTGGTAGGATGTCTCATCATTGTCATTTTCTTCAATGAAATTGTTGATTGTTTCTATGATTCCTTCTTTGACAAATTGGTTTTGAAGAATCATATTATTTAATTTCCAATTAGTTTTTGATTTTCCTGTCCAAGTGCCCTCACTAATTATTATTTTTATTGCATTATGATCTGAGAAGGTTACATTTATTATTTCTGCTCTTTTGCATTTGTTTGCAATGATTCTATGCCCTATAACATGGTCAATCTTTGTGAATGTGCCATGTGCAGCTGAGAAGAAGGTGTATTCCTTTTTGTCCCTATTTATTTTTCTCCACATATCAATTAGATCTAATTTTTCTAGTACTTCATTC
The DNA here is from genome assembly GCF_016433145.1 of Gracilinanus agilis. Lineage (NCBI taxonomy): Eukaryota > Metazoa > Chordata > Mammalia > Didelphimorphia > Didelphidae > Gracilinanus > Gracilinanus agilis. Next base: position 5,114 of record NW_025354641.1, on the reverse strand, counting down.
ACCTCTCTGACCTCTTTCTTATTTATTTTTCGGTTTGATTTATCTAGATCTGACAGAGGAATATTTAGATCTCCCACTAGTATGGTTTTACTATCTATTTCCTTCTTGAGCTCTGCCAGTTTCTCCTTTATGAATTTGGGTGCTATGCCACTTGGTGCATACATATTGAGCAGTGTTATTTCCTCATTGTTTATACTGCCTTTAATCAGGATGTAATGACCTTCCCTGTCTTTTTTAATCATATCTATTTTTACTTTGGCTTTGTCAGAAATCATAATAGCCACTCCTGCCTTCTTTTTCTCATTTGACATCCCAAAAGATTTTGCTCAAACCCTGAACCTTAAACTTGTGTATGTCCACCCGCCTCATATGTGTTTCTTGTAGACAACATATGGTGGGATTTTGGTTTCTAATCCACTCTGCTATTTGCTTCTGTTTTATGAGCGAGTTCATCCCATTCACATCCAGAGTTATAATCATCAGTTGTGCATTTGCTGACATTTTCAAATCCTCCCCCATTCCTACCCCTTCTCCTTAAGCTATTTCCTTTAAAACCAGTGGTTTGCTATTAAGACCCTATCCCTTATCCCCTCCCTTGATTGACTTCCCTTTCTACCCCCTCCCTTATTTCCTCCCCCTCTTTTTGTTTTTAAAGGCCTTATGAATTCCCTCCCCCTTCTCCCCTCCCTTTTTTTGTCCTCCCCACTCCCCTGCTCCCCTTGGTTTATCCCTTCTAACTTTCTCAGAAGGGTTAGATAAGAGTTTTATGTCCCAATGGATAGTATAGCTACTCTTCCCTCTCCAGGTTGATTACACTGAGAGTAAGGTTTGATTATTACCTCTTAGTGCTCTCTTCCTCTCCTTCTTATAATAGTATTTGTCCCCTCTCCCTCCCATGCCCTCTTTGTGTGTAATAGAATATTCTATTTTCTTATTCACTCAAATTTCTCTTGGTGTCCCATGCTATTCACCCCCTCTTTCCCATCCCCCATGCCATCTTAGATTATTTAGTGTTCCACCCTCACCCTGTTAATTATTCTTCTGATTACTATAATGGTGAATATTATAATAGTGAATAGAGTTCACTACAGAGAATTAAACATAACATTTCTCTACATAGGAATACAGATAATTAGATCTCACTGAGGCCCTTAAAAAGGCAAATTTACAAATTATAAGTTTTCTTTCTTTCCCCTCTGTATCTTATTTACCTTTTCAGGTTTATCTCGATTTTTGTGGTTGGATATCAAACTTTCCATTTAGCCCTGGTCTTTTCTGTGCAAATACCTGGAATTCTTCAATTTTGTTGAATGCCCATACTTTCCCCTGGAAATATATAGTCAATTTTGATGGGTAGTTGATCCGTGGTTGCAGGCCCAGCTCTCTTGCCTTTCTGAATATTGTATTCCACACCTTGCGGTCTTTTAGCGTTGAGGCTGCCACATCCTGTGTGATCCTGATTGGTGCTTCTTGATATTTGAATTGTTTCTTTCTGGCTTCTTGTAAGATTTTTTCTTTTGCTTGGAAACTCTTGAATTTTGCAATGATATTTCTTGGTGTTTTCCTTTCTTGATCAAATACCGCAGGTGTTCTATGGATCCTTTCAATGTCTATGTTGCCCTCTTGTTGTAGGACTTCAGGGCAATTTTGCTGAATTATTTCTGTTAGTATGGAGTCCAGGTTTCTATTAATTTCTGGTTTTTCTGGAAGACCAATTATTCTCAAATTGTCTCTTCTAGACCGGTTTTCTTGGTCTGTCACTCTCTCATTGAGATATTTCATGTTTCCTTCTATTTTTTCAGTCTTTTGGCTTTGTTTTATTTGTTCTTGTTGTCTTGAGAGATCATTAGTTTCTACTTGCTCAGTTCTAGCCTTTAGGGATTGATTTTCGGCTATAATCTTTCGGTTTTCGGCCATAATCTTCTGGTTTTCGGCCATAATCTTCTGGTATTCCTTTTCAATCTGGTCATTTCTGGTGTTCAATTTCTGAGCCTCACTTTCCAATTGCATGATTCTACCTTTTAAACAGTTATTTTCTTGCCAGATCTCTTCCATTTTCCTCAAAATCTCAGTTTTGAACTCTTCCATAGCTTGTGAGGAGTTTTCCTTATTTGAGGAGGGTCCGGATGCTTGTTTGTTCTCCTCCTCTGTTTGCTCGGTTGTCTGGATTTTCTCTGTGTAAAAGCTGTCGAGTGTTAAAGGCTTCTTTTTCTTGTTGTTATTCTTTCTCTTCTGAACTTCCTGAGACTGAGTAGCCATCATTACCCCAGCAGCTTCTCAGATTTATCCTCGCGCTCAGTGTCTGTCCGCGATCTATTGGCTCCTGAGGTCTGAGTTCTGGTTTTTTCCAAGGTCAAGCCCCCTGGTGGACCCCCTTGCTTGATCCTCTGCCAGAGGTTTCTTTACAAGTCTCAGGGCGCTGCTTCCACAGTCTTATACCCGTCCACACTGGTTCCCCTCTTAGGCTTTAGTTCCTGGCTGTGTCTGCATCCACCCATGCCTCCTCAGTGCCTGAGCTCTCAGCCTGCGCTCTGCTCAGCCTGCGCTCTGCGCCCTGCGTCCTGCTCCCGCGCTCAGATTTCGCCTGCGTTTTTTGGTTTAATGGGGTCCTAAGTCTTGCTGCTCTCAGGAACAGGCCCCGGAGCTGCCAATGACTCGATGGGTGCCCCAAACTTGCTCTATTTCTTTTTAGCTGGCTTCGGAGCTATAGATGTGTGTGGAGGGGTTGGTGGTGGGGTGGTTGCTCAGCCCGCGATTTCGTGAGGGCTGTTTCACCCCTTTATAGCATGGAAATGCCTCGATTCCACGTACCTTCCACGCTGTGCCCTGTTGTGGGGGTTCCTCCGTTCATCTGGACTTGTTTTTATGTCCCCTTGAGGAGTTTTGTGTGTTTCGGTCAGGAGAGGTTAAGAGCTGCTTCTTACTCTGCCGCCATCTTAACCCGGAAACCATCTAGGAAGTTTTTGAGCCAGGAATTGAACTCAGGCCCAGTACTGTATCCATTGTCCCCAGTAAATTCTACCTGTTCCCAATAGCACGTAGGTTCAAATTTGAAGTCCTCTTTTGTATTTAAAACTTCACAGCCTGGCTTCTTTCTACCTTTCTAGCCTTCTGACACACTATCAGAGGAGTAGTACACACCTATTTTAAGGATTTGCTGGCCCTTGAACCTAACACTCTGGCCATTGCTGTTTGAAAGAGCAAACCCCCAAATCTGAAATTGTTTTAGAAAGAAACGTCTTAGATCAGCTGGTAGAGGAGACTGAGCCAGAAAAAGAAGTGTGGATTCCTCTCCCCAGGTTCCAGAAGATTTACATTACTCAGGGTTTTGACAAAGATAGTTACACTCAAATCACACATAATTCAGTTGAGCAATTTCACCCAGAAGGCAATTTGAAAGCAAGGTAGATTGAAATGGATAGGGGTAGATGTAGAAAATAAAATTTGGGCAATGCCAGCACAAAATTAGGTGGACCCAAAACAAGTCCTAGATGCAGTAACCCAAAACCAGAATGTTTCGGTTGGATTCAGGACCTGGAGGAATCCAAAATATCACCAAGATAACTCAGGGTCCATGAGTTCTCCTTTACCCAGCTAAGTAGGGTATTTTATGAATAAATAATTCACTTTAGGAAGTTCAAATATCTCTTTGACTTCTATCTGAGGAATGTTGAATAGTTAACACTAAAATTCTTTAAATTGAATCTTGGCTAATGAGACTAATAGAAACAGAAAATAAGATTTCAATTGACCAAAAACTGCAGAAGGAATGGCCCTGATCTCCAAGCAATAAATTAAAGGGATTAGAGCATATCCCTCCTACAAGCAACAAAAAAAAAACAAAGTAATACAATCATGATCACCAATATTAATGACTCCTAGTCTTCTTGGTCCTGGTAATATATTCCCAAAGCCTATTTAATCAGCAAATTTCATCTTAAGTCCTAGCTATCCCAAGTAGTTACCAGGCCCCTGGAAACATCTTCCCTTTGAAATTCTGTAGTCTTATTCTTAGGGCAGTACTCAAAGGTGCTCCTCCTAACAGATCCACTTCCCTGGTTCCACTTTGAAGAGGACTTAAAATCTGCCAGTAACAAAGACTCAATACAATTTAGTCCAACCTCCCAAATTTGACTTTCCATGTGGTGAAAACCAGCTCAAATCTTATGGTACAAATCCTATTAATGATAGAACTATAAGAAAATCAAATTAGGAACCTATAGTTCTCCTAAAAGTTCAGAGAATTTCCATTTTTACATATCATTTAATCTTTCAGTCTTTATTTGAATCTTGTACTTGATATAGATCAATGTCATCAGCAGACTGACAAAAGAATCATAGAAAAATCCATGAGAGACTGACTTGTAAATGACCCTTCTGTCTCTTAATATTATCAGAGACTACATAATAGAAAAAATAATTTAAATTTTTCTTTGCAATTATTAATGCAATTTTACATGTAAAAAAATCTTTAATCCAATTTTGGGAATTCATAACTAAAACATACTCAAAACCTGTATTTCCCATTAGAAACATTTGGAATCCAGTTACATAGATTCTATCCTTGTTCTAAGACAGAAGTCTAATCTTAGCTTGTTGCTTTCTCAAGTTTTACTGTTCCATTAAAATTTAAGACTTTATCTGAGGATGGGGGTGGTGCGGGGGGGTGAAGGGGAAAGTAGGAGCATGAATCATGTAACCATGTTAAAAACAAATATTAATAAATGTTAAAAAAAAAGACTTTATCTGAGGCCCCTCTTTTGAAGATATATGTTATCTTCATATCATCCAGAAAGAATGAGAAACTTTTAAAAACCTATTAGTAAGGAGATGGCAAGCCTAAGAACTCATTTACCTGTTTGCTTATAATAGGAAGTCTACCATAAATCCAGAATAAAAGGGGATACTCATATAACATTGGTGAACTGTGAACTGATTCAACTATTCTGGAATTCTGGAATTTTTCCCAGAGAGTTATAAAACTGTGTATACCCCTAAACCCCACAATACCACTATTGGATCTGTTTCCCAATGTGATCAAGGAAAAGGGGAAAAAAATCTAAATGTTCTGAAATATAGCACATATAAATATATATGTGTATATAATATATATA
>NW_025354640.1:0-5600 GCF_016433145.1 Gracilinanus agilis | reverse complement strand
CTCTCTCTCTCTCTCTCTCTCTTTCTCTCTCTCTCTCTCTCTCTTTCTCTCTCTCTCTCTTACTTGTGAGGTCAATTCCATAATGACATGCTTATGTGACTGAGTTCCAGTGAAACTCAACAGTAGAGAAAAGAGGGTGGAATTTTTTTAAGGGCAGAGATGTGAATTATAAGAGTGTGATTGAGTAAATCTATATCACAATTTGTTGCTCTTGTTCAATAATTCAGATTTATTGACTTTTTTGTCACCCCACAGACCATAGCACACCAATACTGTCCATGGATTTTTTTTTAGCAAAGATACTAGAGTGGTTTGCCATTTTCTTATCCAGTGGATTAAGCAAACAGAGGTTAAATGACTTGCCCAGGATCACACAGGTAGGAAGTGTCTGAGGCCAGATTTGAACCCAGCTTTTCCTGACTCCAGGCCCAGTGTTCTATCTATTGATCCATTTAGCTGTTTTCACTACCATTTATTCTTACATTAGTGAGATAAGTAGTGCCACCCACAAAATGGAAAGAGTTAGGGATCAGGAGTAATTAGGTCCTGAGAACCACAAAAAATATAATATTTTCTCAGTGTATGGATTGCATAGCTATTGAGATGGATGTGGGATTGTTGTAATTTGGTTCTTATTATCAAATAAGCAACTGGACAGCATAACCTACTGATGGTTAAATGAAAGAATTCTTGCCCAAATCTGTATTTTTTGTGGTATTCTAGAAAGACTTAAAAATTGATAGTATGTCTCTGAATGTCTCCCAAGTGTTGTGGCTTATAATTCATGGCTCTTTCCATTGTACCACACTGCCTTTTTTTTTTTGGATAAATTATCGAATTCTATGATTTCCTTTATTAAAATCATCTTGGGACCAGTAAATATTTTACTCAAGTAAATATTTTCAAATGAGCTTAGTTGAGTTTACTCTTAGTAAGAAATTCTGCAGTTGGGAGTTCAAGCAATGAATTTTCTAATCCCCTAAGTATTATATAGCTAAAAGGGTTAGAGCCTCACCTGGCATCTCCCTCCATGATGAGGCTTTCTGGATTAAGTTATGTTTGCATTTTCCCAACAAAATGGGTGTGAAATAAATGACAGGCACTTAGATAAAAAAATGCTGTAAAAGACTATTGTGAGGAATTACTCCCAATGATTAGTATAGCTGCAGGAATGTCTAAGGGGCTGAGATTTTACACACCTTTGAAAGCAAACTAGCTTCTGGTTTAATCTTTCAGCACCACATAATAATGCTAAATAGTCAGTGCAATGAACTGCTTCTTCATTTCTGATTTGGCCTGAGACTGAGGTCATTCGACTATTTTTTTTTTTAAACAGGAGCCATGTAGCCATTAACAGAGTCTGGATGTAGGATTTAATTTCCATATGAAAGACTTTTTGTTTCTTGTCCTAGAAAGATCAACCCGAAATAGTTAATTTGGATCCTCATTTGGAATATTTGAGTCCCACCAAACGCACTTGAGATATGTGGTAAGTTCTCCAGCAGGCACAATTGCCACCATGCTAGATCTTCCTCGGGGGACATGGGGTATCGCCATAAGGGAGCAGCCTTTCCTTGGGAATATTTTAGTACTTCTGCTATCACTTCTGTTGGTAACTAGGAAATATGTGTATGCTAAAAGAATTGCTGAAGTTAGTAATGATGTTCTTGGCCCCACCTCAAAAATACTTTTTTTTGAGTTCATTTTCAGTACTGGGTGAAATATGAGTCCATTTCTAATTAGAGCTGGTTCAGATACATCAAAGAGACCACAATATAACAAATATAAAGAGACGTTATGCTGGTGGTAAGGAGAGAGAAGAAATAAAAGGGAACAGGCAAAACGAAATGTGGATTTTTATGGGCTGATTTGCCTCACATTTAACTCTATTATTTGTAATCCAATGGCTAGATCCCAAAGCAACCTTCAGTAATTCCTCCCATCCAGAAACAAATATTTATTGTGGATTTACTATGTATAATGAACTGTTTAAGAAAGGAATAGACTCTAATTTTTAGCTCTAGCTATAAATTTAAATAAAAAGTGAGAGGGGGGCAGCTGAGTAGCCCTGTGTATTGAGAACCAGACCTAGAGACGGGAGGTCTCTAGGTTCAAATCTGACTTCAGACACTTCTCAGCTGTGCGATCCTGGGCAAGTCACTTGACTCCCATTGCCTAGCCCTTACCACTCTTCTGCCTTGGAGCCAATACACAGTATTGACTCCAAGATGGAAGGTAAAGGTTTAAATAAATAAATAAATAAATAAAAAGTGAGAGGATTACAAAACTGAGTAAGATTTGAGGGGGACGTTTGCTTAATGGTGCATTAAAAATATTGTCATACATTTTGTATTCAAATTAAAATAATAAAGACAAATCATTTACACAGATTTTAAGAGCAACTATTTTCCCTTAATAGTCTACCAGTACCCAAACCATTACCAATTAGTGGGCACTCTGTGCCAAAGAAACTAAATATTTGTAAATCCAATGATTTTATCCTACTGCAGACTTCAATAGTGTTTCCCATTCCTTCCTGCCAGCACATCAACATATATTTATGGAAAGCCTACCATGTGCAAGATACTCTGCTAGCCGCAGTGTTTATTACTGAAACAACATACAAAGCACTGGGGGATTAGAGACAGATAACTGAGAAGAACAAAGGCAAAGTCATGCATCAGGGAAAATGTGAATACTCATTGACCTGGCAAAGGTTGGCTATCCTACAATCCATTAATTAGGGAACTCTGGGCAAAACCAACCTTTCACAATAATAGGGAGACTAGAAGAGGATTTGTCTTAGATACTTTTCAAATCTGTCAAACTATCACTCACAGTGATAAGAATTTATTAATTAATATGCAAACTCTAAATGTGCAAGGCACTGTGCTAAATGATGGGACTACAGAGAAATGCAAAAAGACTGTCCCCGATCTTAAGGAGCTCACCATTGAATAGAGGGGATAAAAAGAAAACAAATATAATAAATAAATAACAAAGGAAAGGAAATATAATTAATTGGATTTTGGAGAAACTTCTTGTAAAAAGTGAAATTTTACTTGGGACTTGATTGAAAGTAGGGAAGCCAGGAGATGGAAATGAGGAGGGAGAGTTTCCCATGAATTATAGAAGATAACAAGAGAAAATGCCTGAGAAATGAGAGACATCTTGTTCATGGAACAGCAATGAGGCCAGTGGAAGGGACCTGTGATCTATATTTTCCTGCCATTGAGACATACAAGAATGGGGTGAAGGATACATTTAAAGATGAGGAAGGGTTTCTGTACTGTGATGTAATTTGTATTATTTTAATATACAAATGCAGGGTGTTCAGGGAAGACCAGTATCTCTCATGTGAGGACCTGCTGTCCCCTTTTCAGGGTTACTCATCCGTATTTTGGTATCCACCTGGCACTCAACTCTCCTGTGGCTCCAAGAAGCTGTAGTAGTGGTTACACTCCAGTAAACTGTGTTGGCAGATGGACTGCACCAGACTGAGGGTAACTGAGAGTCCTCAAGACTGAGTTAGAGGGCTCTGTCTACCCCAAGCATGAGAAGACTTCCTCCGGTGGAATGAGGTGCTGGTCCTCCTGGAAAACCCCATTCACCCCTTATACTATAGTCACATATTTAATGTGAATGAAAGACAGGATTTTAATAGCTTCTTCTGACTCTAGAGTCCAGTGGTTTTTTTTCACGCAAAATCACTATCAACTTATTTATATTGCTGCTCTTTTAAGTCTTCAACTAATATTTAGAAAATTACTAGAAAAAATAAAGCAAACAAATCTGTTCGTGGTGATTTCATTTATGTACAAGATGGTCTCTGAGGTCCATTTCAGCTCTAAACCTGTGATTTTATTATATGGGGTAAGTTGTCTTCAAAAGTGACACAGAGCACTCTTTAATGCCCAAATAAATTTTTTTCAGTGGAGTTATTATAAAACAACATTGTATAAATGGATGATTTTGAATTATTGAATTCTGATCAAAGCAACGATCAACCATTATTCGAGAGGACTTGTGATAAAGAATACTACCCATCTTCTGAAAGAGAAGTATTGGACCAAATATGAAGAACGAGACATTTTTGCAATTAGCTAATGTGGGAATTGTCTTGCTTTACACTAAGTTTATTTATTACAAGGGAACTAACTGACCAACTTATATTTTCTTATCCCATTGGGAGTGGGAGTGGATAGAGAGATGGGAGAAAGAAAAAATAAGTGTTTGATTACTGAAATATATAAATAAGTTTTAATGTAATTAGTGATGCAAATCCTAGAGTTTGAAGGAACCTATCATATAGTCTAATATTCTTATTTTAAACATGAAGACATTGAGGAGCAAAGAGGTTAAGTCATTTACCAGAGCTCACAAAATGAATTAGCAATGGAACTCACATTGGAACACACATTTTTGACTCTGAATATTCATTTTTTTGGTGTGAATTTGTAATACATGTGAATGTACAAATATGGAACAATATTGGACATGATTGCACATGTAAAATCTATATCAGAATATGTATGAGGGGTGGGGAGTAACAAAGAGGGAGAGAGAGAATTTGAGAATCAAAATTAAAAAAACTCAAATGTTAAAAATTATTATTATATGTAATTGGGAGACAATTAAATATTATAAAAATAAAGCAATTGTCCAGGAAGAGGGAATCAAAAGGAGAAAAATATTTTGGAAATGCCTAAAATGCTGTAAAGAAGCAGATAGTGATTCCATTAATACATCTATCAAATTTTTTAATGCCTGAATCATAGTTCATATAGGTCTGGTGATTAAAACTTCACAAAATCTTTATTTATTATCTTTTTATATATCTTGATTATAAACTTCATGTTAGCAATTTTTGGCTCTGCCATTAACAGTACAAATTATATTTTCCTTGGCAGAGAAAACTGAAGCAAAATTAAAATCGAGTCACTCCATTTTCTCTTAGTTGTAGGTAATCATACCCCAATTCAGTCACTAAAAGTGGTCACCTCCCAGTCACTGAAGTTTCCTTTTTTTTTTTTTAGCCAACACCACTAAAAAAAAACCCTGCTTTTTGTTATTCTTATCTTTCCTTTCTTAGTTAATCTTGACCTTTGAACATTATTGTCTTTAAAGGGTTGTGCTGTACTTTTCTATTCATTCTCCATTACTACGCTTATTTTTTTCTTCTATACACATTTTCTTGAAATAGAAATTGGTTGGTGAGTTCCCTGTGCATGCAGATTGGCTTCATTAAACAACTCCCCCCTTTCCCTCTCCTTGGAGGACTATTTGAAGCCGTAAAGTACAACTGTTGTAGTCACCCATGGAATACCACCTAGCAGCAACATGGTTAAGAGCACCACAGGCACTGAGGAAGAGAGAGACTAGCAGGTGGGAGAGATCATGATGTCAGAATTTAGTTCTAAGAGTGGTCTCAAGGCTCTTTTTAAACCACCAATTGTAACACTAGACTTCATCTCTTGTACTTGAATTGATTCTTACCCAACCCTCTGATCCCTTGGCTACCATAATAGAGAACTCAGCATGGCTCTACTTTATGAGGCTGAATCTTATGGCTAAACACAACTTATCCCATCTTTAGGGTC
>NW_025354639.1:0-4131 GCF_016433145.1 Gracilinanus agilis | reverse complement strand
TATATATATATATATATATAATTTTGAAAGAGTTTTCTTCATACAGTAGTAAAAGAATGCAGTCAGAGGACAAGAATTAAAACCTACCTCTTGCAATTTCTGTGTAAACATGTGCAAGTTATTTCCTTGGCTGTAAAATTAAGATAGGGGTGTGTGTGTGTGAGAGAGAAAGAGAGAGTCAGAGAGACAGAGACAGATTAAGAAACAGAAAAACAGACACTCTCTCACACACACACAGATACTAGATAGCTTCTGAAAGTCTCCCCTCTTATTGATACAATGTTATTGATACTATGACTCTACATCTTTAAATATCATGGAAATGTTGTAGAAATTATTGTATAATAGATTCATTATTTAAATAGGAGTAGGACTAAGTAAACAAGAATTGCTAAAGTTCTTTCCAACTCTGATCTTGTAATCTTTCTAAATAAACAGCAAGCTGTCATATGTGAAAGGTAGCCATATTTTTCTACATTCCCCTTTGTACAGTAATCCAAGTAGAATCATTAATTCAAACATCCTACGATACAAAGGACCTTAGATGCTAGTCTAATATCCTCATTTCACTTTGAGGAAATTGAGGCAGATGTATGGTAAGTGAATTACCCAATATTGCACAGGAATAGCTTAAGAAGAAATGAACATTTTTATTTTTTAAATTATTGATTTATTGGTTTTTATATCACCTTTATTTTCCGGTTTCTCCCACTCTCTTTTCCATCTCTTCCCAGAAATTTATCACTTATAACATAGGGTAAAAAAAGACAATAAAAAAGCATTTCAGCAAAAGTAATAAACCAAAAAAGCCTGACATCATATCCCATAGTACACATCTATTGTATCCCATATCTATAAAAAAAAGTGGTACATTTTCATATTTCTTCTTTGGGGCTAGGTTTTGTTATAATTTCACAGTATTCAGTTTTGATTTCTTTATTCGTATTATTCTTTCCATTGATATTATCATAGTCATTGTATATATTGTTTTCCTGAATATTTATTTCACGTTTCATTAGTTCTTATACAGTAATTATGTCCAAGTTTCTCTGTATTCATCACATTCATTATCCCCTTACATCAATATATCTTTTGTTTTGCCATTGTCTCATTGATAAGCATCTGCTTTGTTTCCAGTTTTATGCTGTCACAAATGCACATGCATATACATAAACACACACAATGATGCTATCAATATTTTGGTTATATGGGAATGTATTTCTGTTATTGACCTATTAGGAGTATATCCCTAATAGTGGGAACTCTAGGTCAAAAGGTATGGAGATTTTAGACTTTTTCACAGCATAATACCAAACAGCTTTCCAGAAGGATTTAACCAATTCAGTAGTGTACCAGTTTTTCCATAGCCCTTTCACAATCATTATTCTCACCTCTTGTCATCTTTGTTAAATTTCTGGTTGGGAGATGAGATCTACGAGTTGTTGGGCTTGAATTTCTACTATTATATGTGACTGGAGCAATTACATATGTGTTTGCTAACAATTTGCAATTCTTCTTTTGAGGACTATTTAGTCATTTCTTTGATTCCCTATATATTGGTGAATGGCTTCTGATATCATATATAGAAACAGATATTTAATATAAATATTTTTCCAGAAAATCGATTCTCTTATTATCCTACTTGCATTAAATTTGTTGATGCAGAATCCTTTTAAATGTATGTAATCAAGATGATCAATTTTATCCTTAGTGAACACCTTTATCCCTTATGTAGTTAAGAATTTGTTCAGATAATACCTGATCTGTTTTATTTTTCTTATTAATTTTGACTTGACAACAACTATTTTGAGTTTATTGTTGTATATGGCAAAATTTATTAGTTCAAATCTTAATTCTATCAGATTGATTTCCAGTTTTCCCAACATTTATCATTTTAGTATCTTCTTGCTCAGCTAATTTACTTTCTAAGGTTTATTGAATATTTGGCTTTTTAGTTCAATTTTAACTGAATCTTTTTTGTTTAATTGATTTTTATGTTCTTTTCTATTTTTCTCAAATAAAACTATTTAAAAATTACTGTTTTATAATAAAATTTGAGGTGAGGAAGTTCTATTCCTTTCCCCCTGATATTCTAGGTCATTTTTCCTCCTAATAATGCTATTTTCTCTAATAATAATAAAAGTAATGAGACTAGTGTCTCATGTACATATCCCTCAACATTTGATTTGTATCACATAAAATTTGCAAATTTGGAGAAGTAAATTTACAGGCAAAGCCATACATATAGTAATTAGTTAACATTTGAACTCAGGTCCTCTGATATCAAGTCCAGCAATTTTAATACCATACCATAATTTGTAAGAGCTAAAAATTGAAAATTAAGTCTTCAGTCTTAGCTTCAGGGCTCTCTCAAACATGCTGAAATGCTTCTGATCAGAATAAATTCAGTCTTTGAGAATGATAGGGGGAGTTTTATAGGGTACACTTAAAAGAAATTGGAAGGGATAGTGTCAAATGACATTTTGGATTCAAATATCTAACACTTTCCTTCCATGTTCCATTTTCCTGGTAGATATTTTCAGTGGTAGCTAAAAATCTGTGAATCATGAGCATTCCATTATATATAAGGGTAGATAGGATTACCAATTTGAAACATAGGTAACCCACAGAGTAAGTAAATAAAAGTGGTTCAAATTTAGGAGACTGAATGAAAAAAATTTAAATACCCAAATGACGAATTAGATTTTAAATCAGAGGAAAATGTGGCTGTAATTCTCATCCATTTCCCAAGCACAGTTTATTATATTCAGAGAGACAAATGCATTTAACATGCTGACAAGTTCAATTTCCCTACAGCTTTATTACTCAAATTACTTATTACCAGGAAAAATGTCAAGTGTCAACTCTCTTAAAGTATGGGCATGGTTTTTAAGCCAGGCCATGAAGACTTAGGGGAAGAACTTAGTGGTTTCTGATTGTATCTTCTGGTTAAGTCTCTTAGAAAACAATTTGGAGAATTGGCATTTTCATAAATTTTATGCTTTTGCTCACATCCTGGATTTCCAATAATTAATTTGCTTAATGTTTAAGCTTATTTGGAAGTATTTTATTTAAGTAAATTTGCATTGAAAATATATTGGAGTAGGAAACTGAATATATGGGTTCAAATATTTGTTCTTTCTAAGTAAACTTTGGGAAGTTACCTTATCACTTGGAGATATACATTTCCTACCAATAAAACAAGAGGTTTAGATAAGCTGTCTAAGATTTCTTCCTAGTGTACCATTTTATCACCTAAGGATCTTCCAACCTTTGACATTCAATATTCAAATGCACTTTTCAAGGCTAGAACTCTATTCTAAGCTTGCTTCCAATACTGATAACTTCTATCCTAAAGTTCTTTCTAGATATGAACTTCTATTAAAATGTTTTATTGATATCTTTTGGGGGGACATCAAAGTAATTTCTTGAAATAGCTACTTCTTGCCTCATGTCTCACCTAAACTCAACCTTGTAACATTTCTGTCTTAAAAGCATCTCTCACATCTGACCCTCTTTCCTCACACAGGTAGGAACTTAGCTGAAGTCCTCCTTATGTTTTACCTTGTTCATTGTAACAATCTCCTAATTGGTCTTATTGTTCAAAGTGTCCCCCATCTTAGTCATAGCTGTCAAAGAGATTTTCCATAAGGGCATATCTGAATCTGTTACTCTCCTACTCAGTTAACTCTAGCGGTTTCTTGTTTTCTCTAGGTTCACATATTAATGCTTCTGCTTATCTTTTCAAGGTCTCAACCTATCTTTCCAAAGACCTGGACATTGAAAAATTTTTCTCTTCCCTTATGCTGCAATCCAGCTAAACTAGGTTTCTCTCTGACACTCACTTACAACTTTCCAAATCCTTTCTCCATCTTTTCACACTGACTGTTCCCTACACCTGGAATAGACTTCCTTCTCTCTTTCACCTCAAACATTCTTCTTTCTTTAAGATGTGGATAAGGTACTATCATTTGGATGAAACCTTTCCTGAACCCCCAATTATTAGTGTTCTCCCACCTCATCAACTTTGTTTATAACTACTAGGCATATATTTAATTCATTAAATTTAAATTTATATCATGCAAACACACCATGCAAATATATGTTTGTATATATATATATATATATATA
>NW_025354638.1:0-8346 GCF_016433145.1 Gracilinanus agilis | reverse complement strand
GGGAAGGAGGACACTCGGACCCTGGAAATTCCCCTTTCGCCCCCGCGTTCTCCTGGCTTGCTTTTCTCCGTGGTTTTTTACTTCACAGTCCCGCAGGAGTCGGGGGTTCCCACTTCTCCGACAAGACTTGAGAACTTCTGTCTTTTTCGCGCCTCTGGGCCAGGGAGGCAGAAGATGGCAGAGCCTTCTCACGGCTGTGTATTCTCAGGCCCCCAGTGAGGCAGTTTTCCTGGCCATTAAACTCCCCTTCTACCTCACTCTTCCTCTATAGTCCCGGGCCTGACATTAGGGGCTCTTCTCCCCGTCCCCTTCCAAAGTGGGGGAGTCCTGGCCACAGCGCTCCCTCTCCCGGGACAAAGCTTGCTGCCTCCCTCTTCACCGGCTGAAGTCATGTAAACAGAAGTGGCAGAGAGCGAAGGGGCTGGCAGGCAGCCAGACAGGCAGAGTCAGTGGTTGGTGGCGAGTCGCGCAGCTGTTGGTCCCGACCTTCCCCGCTACGGTCCCAGCCGGTCCGCGGCTGCTTTGCCTCTCCCAGGTAAGGAAGTACTGGACCTGGGGCTTAGAGCAGCGCGGGTTTGCGAGGCCAGTGATTGTTGGGTTGGCAGAAAGGGTCTGGATGCCTGGAGCTGGAACGCAGGCAAAAAGGTCCCCTTCCTTTCCCGAATCTAGAAAGAGTATTCCTCTTCCTCCAGCGGGGTAGAGAAATTAGATTGGGTGCGGGGCTAAGAGAAGCAGCCGCGGCCAGTGGAGCGCCCCGAGCCGGTGCGCTGAGTCTCTGCACTGAGGGACTGTCTGGAAAGCTGGATGCACTGGCCGGAGAGTGGAGGGGAGCTGTGTCGTTCGTTTTGAGGAGAAGAGGTTCATCCAGCCTGCCTAGCCGCCGCAGTTCGAGTTGACTGCCCTTTGCCCTGGCGCTGGGAGCAAATCGAGGCATGAGTGAGGAGACCTTGGAGGAGGATGCCCACACCATGCCTGGGAAAATCACAGGGGGATGCGCCCGGAGGTAGCAGGATGCACCTCTCAGCCGCTCCTGAAAAGAGGAGTGTGGGGTCAGTTTACTGGCCTTGCTCCTACATTCCTAGCCGGGGCACCCTGGGGAGCGCCTGAGCTTGGGGAGAGACCCTGAGGCAGTGGTGCTGGGGGTGCGGGGCCGAGCAGCAGCGGTCCTCTGTAGAAGCCCCGCAGGGCTAACCCAGTTTCTCCAACTTCCCAGTTGGCACCTCAGTCCCGGAGGAGAAGCTAGACCCAAGTTGGCGCAGTTGCCAGTCCCACACGGAGCCTCAGCGCACCTCCCTAACTCCCTAGCCTTCTCCCCAATCTCAGGGCGCTCCCAGGGACATTGGTTTGAAGACGATTCTGAACGAAATCCAGAGGCAGACCCCTGGCCGCTCCATTCCCTGGCCTCCCCGCTCTCCTTTTCCTCCTCCTTTATTCTCAGCCCATTCAGCGCGAACAGACAGTTCGCTTGCTGAGCTCCCTCGCTTCCCCTCCTCCTGTGCCTTCTTACTTTATAACTTTGAGACTTGTAGAATCCAAGGGAGACACAACGAGCGCCGCTTGCTTTTGGTAGAAAAGAACTTCAGCAGGCAGCTGTTCGAGGGGCTAACAAGGATCCGATATAGCCCTGGCAGGGGAAGGAGGAGAAAGAGGAAGCAGGATGAGGGAAAGAGGGGGAGTGGAGGTCAATATTCTAGGCGAGTGTGGAGGAGGGGAAGAGGAGGGTGATGGTGGGGTAAGTTGCCACAAGAATTTACCGGGAGTTTAATCTTTACTGCCTACAATCTTTCCCTTTCGACCTTTAAGATGCTGGAAGCATCCATCTCGCCAGGCTTGTTGTGGCTGATTTTATTTGACAGGCAAAGCTGCGCCGCTGGGATGGATGGATCCGATCTTTCATCCCTCGCCTGATGACTGTGTCATATCCCGGGTAGAGTGGCTGAAGACAATAGCTTCTGCCCACTTGCAACCGCAGCCCCTCCGACTCACACAAATGAATAGCTCTGCTTTCCGATCACACAGCCTAGATTGGGTTAGACCCCTCCAGACGAGCAGCCCTGGGAGCGATTTGTCTGGGTGGGTATGTGAGCAGAGGTGTCGGAGGGACCGGCTTGAAAGTACCTTTTCGAACCTTCTCTGTCTGTGGAACTCCCTGGGGAATGAGAATGTCAGAAGCCACTACAGCCTCGTAGTGTTCTCGGAGCATTCTCCCAGCCGCCCACGGGCCAAAGGCATTACAATATGGAACGCGCAGGGTTTGTAAGAATAAATCAGTGGGCGAGCACGCACGCCTTCTATAGGGAAAAAACAGCACTTCCTAACAGCGGTGACTTATTTATGAGAGCAATTTTCAGACTCATTAGAAGTAATGATGACTTATTCGCTTTAAAACTGACCCCAGGAGTTGGCTTGGATGGCGCTTCTCACTTGGCTCCAAGCTTTTTCTTGGCTGCGTCTTAAATTACCAATCAGGATCCGGGGAGGCTGAGAGCTTCAGCCAGGGTTTAAGTGCAGGTGTCGAACTCTTCGGCTTCGCATTAGCTGGCCGGACCTTGCTGGGTCTTCACTCCAGTTATCTTTTCTGCTCTCGTTGGGCGTTCCTGGGAGCCCAAATCGTAACCTATTGCCAGTGCATTTGTGCTAAGACTTTAAGTGGCCCTTGGACTGTTTTCGCCTGCAAAAAGCCGCCCAATTCAGAGAAGCACTTGCTGCGCTTTTGTTGTGAGTTTAGTTAGAGTTTGCAAACATACAAATAACTCGGTGGGCTTTTTAATTGCTTTCATTTGCTCCCATCTGTGGGCTTCAAAAACCACCTCCGAACAATGGGGAGGTTCGATGGCCTCTTGTAGTTCAGATTTTTATAATCAGCTCTTTTTAGAAAGGTGTATTGTTGCGTGACCTAGATCTACTGAATTTCATAATGATTATTTGCTTGCCTCTCTTCCCGACTTCCATAGCCCTCTCTCAGCTGCTTGCTTTATCTCTCCACTCATTTATTTAATACAGTATTTTCTTATGTAAATGATGTGTTGATGCATAAGATATTAAAACTGCATTTGTGGAGATTAACACATGAGTATGACATCATCACCAGCCAATCCTGTTACTGATTTGAGCAAACATTGACAAAAGTCACATTATCATACAAGCAAGGGAGTCCAAGCTACTCCTGAGTAGGAAAATGGGGAAAAGTCATTATTGTAACACTCCGTTCTTAATTAAGGGCTGAGGTGGAGAGCTTGGGGGATTTCTGCCTCAATGATACAGTTTCACAATGGTGGTCTTGCAATTAAAGAATGGACTTGCACGAACGTACTTTTCCTATCTTTAGTCAACCTCACCCCCTTTTGCTAAGTTCCCCCCCCCAGTCTATATTTGAGTCTCTTGCCCCAAAACTATTTTGATAAATGGGCCAACTCTTTGATATTTTGTCCATAGGACAGATACAGCGTTTACTTTTTATTCAGATATTTAGTGTTATATAAATGTCATACCAGGTGCAGTGGAATTACTTTTAACTCTAAAGACACCATCAAGGAGGCATGCAATTATTCAATAGGCAATCAAGCAATAAACCTTTATTGAAAATGCCTTTCTATGTGCCAGGAACTGTTCTAGGTGCTGTCCTTTGCTTTGATCTAACATCTTCTGGGAGAGGGTCCGACTGAGCACAGAAGTCTTATAAAGGGATTTGTGAAATTGTCTTCCACAGGTTAGCCATTCTAGCAATTCTTTGTAATGGAAATGTTTGAGATCTGAAATATGTGCCACCCCTGATAAAGCCATGGCCGAACCTGTAGCGTGTGGATGTGGCCCATTGCTGCAACATGTCTCATGTGACATCTAAAATCCTCCTCAAAAAATGATGCCTTTAGCACCTGATAATAACCATTCCGGTTAAATTAAGTCAATGCTCTCGTCTTTCTTCTCTCCCCACTCCCCAGCCCACTTCGACTTCCCTTTCCAATATAATCATAAAATAGAAACAGCTCACATGTAAGGCTTGAAGGTTTGTAAACTGGATTTTGTAGATTATCTCATATGATAGTTAATTTTTTTTCTTTTCTTATTTGAAGCAAGTCTGGTTTAAGAATCCAGTTATAGTTCTCTAGAAGGTAGGAAGGGGCCGAGAGATCATCTAGGCTAACCTCTTCATTTCGCAAAGGAGGATCCTGCAGTCACATAGAAAATGAGTAAGAGGAACAGGACTTGGATGCAAGTCTCCTTATTTTGCTAGATGTATTTTTCTAGTAAGAGCTGTGGAGACTCCACGGTTCGGAAGCTAAGGGGACCCTTCCCTTTGGTTACGTCTATGGCATAAACCAGTTTGAATTCCTTGCCTTATGTTGCTGCTCATTCGATTACAGACAGTCATCATGGTCTTGCTTCTCTCTGTGGATCTTGACATTTTAATAGATTTCAGAGGCAACAAATATGGTATTATGAAAGATGTTCCAAAGCTAGAGAGAGGTGGGGAGTCCTAGGCAGTCTTAGCTCTGACACGTAAGATTTCTGAGTCTTAGCTTCCTCACCTTTAAAATGAAGATTCAATTCAATTGAATGAGCATTTATTAAGTGAGTTCTAAACACCCGACACTGTGCTAGATGCAGGGGATATAAATGCAAAGACAAAATACTTTTTATAGTCTACTGTAATGTTGTTACTTATATAACCTACCTCAGTGGGTTCCCGTGAGAAAAGCACTTTATAAACCTTATGAAAATGCAAACTATTATCACCAATTATATTAATTATTAATAATGATAACAGCAACTTAGATTTATGTTGTCCCTTAAGGTAGGCAAAGCATTTTACTTACATTATCTTATTTGAGCCTCACAACGACACTATTATTCATCTCCATTTTACAGATGGAGAAATTGAGGCTTATAAAAATTAAGCATGTCACCTGGGTCACACAGCTAATAAGAATCTGAGGTAGAATTCTAGTCCAATTTTTGGTTCCAAGCCCAGCATTACACTGTGCTGGTGAGACTGGAGTCTCTGCTTAAAGGTGCAGCTTTTTTTTAATATAAATGTATTGCCACTGGATAGTGTTTCAGTATGGTTGTCTTTGTATAGGAAGGTCAGTGCCTAATATTTTAGTGTAACTTTCTCTCTTTTCCTTCCATGAATTTATATTCCTTTTAATTCTGATTTAAAAAAAAGAAAACCAGAGAAGAGATCTTACACATTCACCTATGTCACTTGGAATGTCACTTGGAATAGTAAGTGACATTTATCTAAGGCTTTGGAGTTTTAAAAGTACAAGCATCTGTGCTTCCACTGGAGCCCTACCATCATCCTGTGCTAGAGGAATGATTACCTCCATTGTGCCTATGAGGAAATAGCATTAGAGAGGCTAAATAATATAACCACAACCACATATCTAGTGAGCATCAGAGACAGAATTTGCATTCAAGCCTTCTCAACTTCAAGTCCAATATCTTCTCTATTATAGCATGCCACTTGCTGTCTCTGTACCACTGGAGGGGTTGCTTACTGTCTCTAAGTTGAAGCTTCCTTATATGTAAAAGGAGGGAGTTGGCTTCAATGGTCTTCTTTCTTTAGATCTGATTCTTTCATTCAGTGTTTAGTATTCTGACTAATAGAGACTTATTGTATATGCAATGCATGGATTACTAATTTGCAAAAAGTCAGAATAATAAAATCAGAGGGAGCATAATTTATTATTTTTTTGATGCTTCAGAAAGCACTTGTAAGTCCTGCAGTGCCTCTGGGCCATCCTAGTCTGAGCATCAACTGTTGTTGCTCTGTAGAATGTGATAGTCTTGGTTGGTGGAGAATTCTGGGTAACTGAATATCCTCTGATAAAGAAAATAAACACTCTATTTAAACCATAAAACACAAGAGTGTAGTTTGTATCTTCTGCTGAGATTGTAGGTGCTTTTTCTAAAACTCCAGATTAAAATTTTTCTTTGAGGGTAAAATATGGAGACCCTCCTCTTTTTTTGTGAAAACAAATTGATAAGGTCACCGAGTTTTTATTTGCAAAATAAGAAAGCTAATGGACGAGCAACTCAGTGTTTAATTTTGGCCACAAACTCACAGGAAATAAGGAGGGCTACTGTAGGTTTGTTAGAAGTCTCCTGCCTTTCAGTTGGAGAGTTATGCAAATAGAGTCATCACTAGGGAGACTGATGAGTATCCATGAGTGTAGCATCTGACCCCACAGGAACTCTATCACTCTTTGGAAGTAGCCTTATTTTCTTTCTCATACATGGATGTGTTGTCAAAAGACTCTGACTCCCTTTGTCCGCCTCATACATAGTTCCTAAGCCAGTGATGGCGAACCTTTTAGAGATGGAGTGCCAGGACCTGTCACCACCCCCCAGACTGAGTGCCTTCCCCCTCCCCCACTGAGTGTCATGCTCACTCCCCTCTAGTTCTGCTCCCCTCCAGCTATGTGTCACACTGTGAGCTATGCTCCCTTCAAACCTAGCTCTTTTCCAACCTCACCACAGGAATTACCTTTACCACAGACTCGACAGGCTGCTCTTTGAGCTACCTGTTCATGCAGTATTTGAGCATTCCCTTCTCACCCCCAGCACTGTACCCCAGACAGGGGAGGGAGGATGCACTTTCACTGGGGTGTTGGGCAGAGGGGCCAGTGAAGTGAGGAATGTCCTCAGTTACATGGGGAGGGGGAGGGGAACAGCTCTGCCCAGGGTCCTTCTGGCTTTCTAGTAATGAACTCTGAAGGCGCCTACAGAGAGGGCTCTGGGCAAATGTGCCATAGGTTTGCCATCACTGTCCTAAGCCATGTGTGGGCCACCCAGTAATCAGGCTGGAAGGAGTGGATCTTGGAAAGGTTACACCTTGGGACTCATTTCCCCTAGCCAGACAAGAAATAGAATCTATCTGGTGGTAGTGAGGTGGGCCAAGTGGCACTTATTATCTTTCTCATACCCTTCTTTTATGAATGAGTAGGTTCATGTGATTTGTACATTTTTCAATAAACTCTGACATTAACTTAAGGTAATCCAGTACTTGAATTCCACCACTAAAACAAAAACAAGGAATGATTAAGGAAAATTTAAAATAATTAATGATAGGATCTAGTTAGGAGAATGCCTTATCAGGAGAAACTGATAGAATTATGACTAACCACAACAACTTTATTAGATAGACAAAGCATTTATTAAGTACTTATCATGCTCTAGGTACTCTGCTAAGCATTGAGGACAGAAATACAAGGAAAAAATTCCTACCCTCAAGGAGACTACATTCTAATAGAGTAAGACAACAAATAAGGGGGAGCAGGGATATGGGGAGAAGGTACTCATTTTGAAAAGGGGTGGAGAAATCTGGAAAGTAAGTTGAACTGGGAATAAAATATTACTGGAACTTCTCATGAAATTGTAGTTCATACTAGGGACTCATCAACTGACTAATTTGAAAAAGCAGGTCTCTGTATAGACTTCATTTAGTTTCATAACAATGGGATTTGGTAGAAGGCCCTTTTTTGGAAATTCTGCTTTGTCAATCAGGCAGTCAGCAAGCATTTATTAAGAGCTGACTATTTGTTAGGCACTATACTAACTGCTGGTTATTCAAAGAAAGACAAAAGCATGATCCCACAAAGACCTTCCATTCTAAAAGAGAAATTTTATGCTTTTTTCTTTTACTTTTCTGTTTTCTTGGCTATAAAATCATAGATAAAGAGCTGACAGAAACATGAGAGACTATCTAGTGTGATCCCTTATTTTATTGATGAAGTCTGTTAGTCTGAGAGAGAGGCAGTGACAGAACTTAGACTAGAACCCAAATGTAACTCCTAACTAGGGCCATTGGCCTTTCCATATCATTCTTTTAATGATGAATTATTAGAATCACCAGGAGTCTTTGATCTATCTTCCAAAGAAATTTTGGCTTTGTATTCTCAGAATTCTTCAGCTACAACCGAGTGTTGGACAGGACTGTAATGATTATCTGGTCTAACCTTTTCATTTTATAAATGAGAAAACTCAAGTCTTTGAGGAGTGAAGAGATTTTCCCAAGGCAACACAGCTGTTTAGTGTGGGAGCCAGGTTATGTGACTCCTGGTTGAGCCATCTTTCTATTCTAGCATGTTGAATTTGAGAAAGTTCAGCTCAATAATCTTTATCAATGACATATGAGGGCAGAGACTTGGTTTTTGATCTTGAATTTTGAAACTAAATATAATCGTTCCTTCCCACCCTCCTTCCTTCCCTCTTTCCCTCCCTCCCTCCTTCCTTCTTTACCTTCCTCCCTCCTTCCTTCTTTCCCTCCCTCCCTCCTTCCTTCCTTCCCTTCCTCCCTTCCTTCCTTTCCTTCCTCCCTTCCTTCCTTCCTTCCTTCCTTCC
>NW_025354637.1:0-3138 GCF_016433145.1 Gracilinanus agilis | reverse complement strand
ATGTCTATATACTCAGACTCTAGCACAGTGCATTGTATATAGTAGGTTCTTATTAAACCCTTGTTGAATTAATTTAATTCTCTGAACTTCAAAGAAGCAAAGAAATGGAGTGGGTCCACTTTACGGGATCCCTTTTCATCAAAGAAATTGTCCACTTTTTCATTCCACCTATTCTTATTGTCTCTTATCTTATTGTCATTATTTCAAGAATGAAAGCTCCCTCAATTTGAAAACCGTTTACTAATCCAGTAGAAATTAACAGGAAACCTTATAAATAAGGAAGATCAATGGATTTCTAAGTTGGAAGGGATCTTGGGGCCACTTAGTTTAATGCATAACTGAAAAAGGATTTCCTCTATGATTTAGCTGGCAAACGAGTGCCATTTAGCCTCTTTGCTTAAAGATTTCCAGGGAAGGGGAACACATAGCCTCTCTAGGCAGACCATTTTGCACTTAAAGAGTCCTATTTGTAGGAAAGTTTCCTTTATGTTGTTGTTCAGTCATTTCAGTCATGTCCTATTCTTTTCTTCATGATCCCATTTGGAGTTAGCTTGTCAAAGATTCTGGAGTACTTTGTCATTTTCTTCTTCAAATCATTTTATAGATGAGAAAGCTGAGGACAGCAGGATTAAATAATTTGCTCAGTCACACAGCTAATAGTGTCTGAGTTCACATTTGGACTTAGGTCCTCTTGACTCTAGATCTAGCACTCTATCCACTGCTGTCGCCGATGAATCAATAGAGGACTTTAAAAGCCTGAGGATACTAAGACTTTTAGAAGAACAAAATGGGGTCTTACAGACAAATTTTATGTACTTTAGATATTGCCAATGGACATCTTTGCCAAGAATTTCTCCCATCTGCAAATATGCATAAATTGAATAGTTGGGTATTATATATGGTACATGAATAAAACAAATGTATTGTTATGCATGCCTATTAGGACTGACAGTATAAGATTGCAGTGCCCGCAAACTTGATTGACTATTCATTAGTAGTCAGCCACCAAAACTAGGGAACATACATCATAAGTAGCTGTTTATCAGATTTGGAGGGCACATAAGTTATTTCCAAGCTGCACTTCTCCAGTCTTTATCTTATTACAACTAAAAGAAACAAAGAATTTGGAAATTCATGTTGGTCTCACTCCCACTCTTTGATTGGAAATTGGAAAAAAAAACAAGATCTGAGGCTTATCTGAATAAGGGGGATACATGCTATTCTGGGAGGACACCAAAAGTTTTGTGTGTTCCCTGGCATTTCAGAAGATGCTTGCATTTTGTCCCACATGACTGACTCAGACTGAGGTAAAATCTGTTTGATCAGGGAGACCAAGAAAAAGTGATGGCCCAGGGGTATAAGTTATAGATCAAGGAAGCTCAGTGGGTCTTTTTCTGGCCAAGCAGTGGAGGTTCTAGCCAAGCAAAGAGAATGAACCGGGATGTAGGGCAAGTAGTGAGCTCAAGTTACCTAGGTGAAGGGCCATGTGACTGTGCCTTTTCTTTCTCCAATTTGCTTTTCACTATCTAATAAGTAATTATAAATTAACATACGGTCTCCAGAGAATTTTAAACTTAACATAAGAAAGCTAACACCATAGTGGTTGTATTAACAAGGGCTTGATATCAGAAAGATAGTCTTTTGTTTTGTGTTGGTCAAACTTAGATAAGGTCCAATCTTTGTTAATAGCAATACAGAAATAAATAACTATAATAAATAACAAAAATAACTCATGGAAGGAAAAGGGGTAAAGAAATTCAGGTTACTTATTCTAAGGAGGTGATTTTAAATATTCTCAAATTTCTCAAATCTTATTCAGTTGTTCTTCATGTTCCAGATTTGTAGGCCACGGAATTAGAAAAAGATGGTCTACAGAAGTCATAGACACGATGCTAATTAAATCTGGAGGCAATATGGCATAGTGGACAGACTATTGACTTTAGAATCAGGAAGACTTGGGTTCAAATCCCATCTCACATATTTATGATCCTAATCTTGGGGATGTCTCTGAGCGTACCAGAAAGACATGAGCTTTGAGATCAAGGTTACTGGTTAAAGAAATTATATTTAGGGGTAGCAAACCAGAGGGAAAGCAAAGAAAGTAGCTGGTAATGCTAAGAAGTTTTGAGGAAGAGAGCAGGGGAACTGAAGGTAGTTTCCATTTTTTTCAGTGAACTGGGACAGTAGGTTATTGACTGCATGGGCAGACGAACGTAGGTGGGTTTCAAAGATTTGGAAGTGCAGAAAAAGGTTGAAACATTTGCACTGGAGAATGAAATTAGAGCTGAACCTCAACTGTCATCACCACCACCTCCCCCTTACATAACAGGGATGATGCCAGCTCAATTCTGTTGCCAAACTTTTGAATTTTTGACATTGCTAAAGACACTTTGAAACTGATTAAATGGTAAGATAGACTACTGAATCAGATTACAAAATCTTTATCCCTGGACCTTTTTAGGAGAAAAATAAATAACCATCTGTTTGGGTGTAGTTCTGCTTGGAAGGTGTTATCAATGAATGTAACATATTCAGTAGATTGTAACTACAGAGAAGGGTGGTGAGAAAGATGGCTTTGAGGAGTTTCTAGGTATGGTATTTTGCTAGCCTTAATGGAGGAGCGTGGAACACTGGGTAAAGAGTCAGAAGATCTGGTTCAAATTCTGCCTCTGCTTATGCTATCTGTATGAAATTGGGCAAAACACCCCAATTCCTTGGGTCTTGGTTTTGCCTACTGTAAAATGAGAGGATTGGGCTAGATGACCTCTGAAATCCCTTACAGATATAGATCAAAAACTATGCATTGTCCTTTTGTTACTTCATATGAGACTAGGCTTTCTTTTCTTTCTCTTAAAAGAGAAAGGCTAGAAAACAGCCTTGCCATTTCAGTGACTTAGAGAATGTGCAGAGGAGGAAAATCTCTTTACGAAACAGGGCAGAATCTTCTCTACAATTTAGAATCTTAGAGATTTGCCTAGGGCACAGAGAAATTAAGTGACTGTTCCAGGGTCAAAAGTAAGTATGTGTCGGAGGTAGAACTTGAATACATGACTTCCAGGCTGGTTTTTAAAATCTACTTTGCCACATTGCCTTCTACCCTCCCCTCCCCACTGTACCATATCCAACCCTACCCTATCT
>NW_025354636.1:0-5155 GCF_016433145.1 Gracilinanus agilis | reverse complement strand
GAATGAATAAATAAATGATGGGAATTTATAATAATAAAATAAGCCAGAGAATCTAAATTACTTGGAGAAGAAATTGCCATTCAACAAGAACTGCTAAGGAAAGTAGAAACTAGTCTGGCAGAAACTGAAAAGTATTATCCATACCCTGGCACCATATCCCACAAGTCACAGGGATTTGACCAGCATCTCCCTGAATAGACCACAATAAGTACAAGCTGCTTAAAAAGTCTGAATATTAAAGATCACACCCTTAACAAACAAAAATTAGAAGAGGGTAAATTCAGGAATTTCATAGCTATGAACGGGGGAAGGGGCCTTAGTCAACCAAGAGATAGAAAAATTTGCAAAAACTGAAATACATCATTTTGATGCTCAGAAATCTAAAAGCCTTTATAGCAACAAAATCAATGCCACTAAAATAAGATGAGAAATTTCCCAGGCCTCATCGTAGGGTGCAGTAGATGGAGTATCTGGGCTGGTGTCAAGAGAATCTACATTCAGATCTGACCTGGGATACTTCCTAATTGTATAGCAAGTCACTTAGCCTCTTTTTGCCTGTTTTCTCATCTATAAGATGGGGATAATAATTATTTTTTAAAGGAACAGAGAAAATCACTAATATCTGAATGAAGTATAGATGGGCTAGGAGGAGATTTGAGGCAAGGAGACCAAGAAGAAAACTACTGATCTAGTCTAGGTAAGAGTAGGAGGAACTGTACTGTGGTAGTAATTTCATGAGTAGAAAAGAGACACATAGGAGAGATATTGTGAATATAGAAAAGATTTGAAAATGCATTGGAAATTCAAGGTGGGTATGAATGAGAATAACCATATGGATATGTGTAAAGAATATCCCTGTACCTCTCATAGTACTTTGCACATAGTAGACAATGTTTGCTGGATTAATTTATTCTGAATTTGTTATACTTAACAAAGACAAGAAAATATATATTTTAGAAAAAATTTCAACAAGGATTAAAACAAAACAGTATCATGGTTAATGAAGAGAAATAAACAATTTCACAACCATTTTTACTAATTAACAGTACATTATGTAGGCAGCTAGGTGGCTCAGTGAATGGAGAGCCAAGGCCTGGAGTTGCGAGGTCCTGGGTTCGAATTTGACCTCAGACACTCCTTAGCTATGTAACCTTGGGCAAGTCATTTGACCCCAATTGTCTAGCCCTAAACTCTTCTGACTCAGAACCAATTGATTCTAAGACAAAAAGGTAAGATGTGTTGTTGTTTTTCAATAGTGCATCATGATGAGAAAAATATATCAAAGAAGTGTTTAAGACCATACAGTACTCTAAATAAAATTTTAATAACTTCTGATGAAACAAAAATTAGAGATATTAGCTTTACCTCTTCTTCTTTTCGAATATTGCACTGGATGGGAGTAACAATGGCTGAGTTGGAGGGCAAGCGGGCAGCATTCAATTCTTCTGCTGCAGATTTTAATCTATCAAATGTACGGGAGGCAATAACTACATTACACCCTGGAAAGAAAATCAAATAAATGAGCCAATCTTATTAGGAAATAAAATTAAATTGACTTTAAAAACAAGCTTATTAGTTGTTCCCAGTTTTACACTCCATGATGGTATACATGTATTTCAGTAAATCCATGACCTAATACATTTGGGTACTACATAAACAAATCAAAGTCCACTTAAATTTTGTATTCTTTTTCTATGAAATTTTGATTTGTCTGAATTGTAGAGCACAGAGGACCTTGAATTTTATTTATTTTATCATAAGTGCAATGAAGAGCCATTAAAATTTTTTAAGCAGAGGAGTGACATGGTCAGATCTAGGGATTAGAATGATTATTCCGGCAACTGATTAAAAGAATGGAGCAGCTAGGTGGCACAGTGAATAGAGTGTTGGGCTTAGAGTCAGGAAGACTTGAGTTTCAATCCAGTCTCAGAAACTTACTAGCTTTGTGATGCTAGGCAAACCGTTTAATCTTGTTTGCCTTAGTTTCTTCATCTGTAAAATAACCAGGCTAAGGAAATAGTGAACCTCTCTAGTATCTTTGCCAAGAAACAAAGAGTTGGACACAAGTGAAAAAAAAAAGATTTGAAAGGATGGAGTGACCAAAGGAAAGAATAGAGGCAAAGAGCAGTTGAGTCCAAGAAGATGCTTCCTGGATATGACCATGGGCAAGTCATTTTACC
The DNA here is from genome assembly GCF_016433145.1 of Gracilinanus agilis. Classification (NCBI taxonomy): domain Eukaryota; kingdom Metazoa; phylum Chordata; class Mammalia; order Didelphimorphia; family Didelphidae; genus Gracilinanus; species Gracilinanus agilis. The sequence continues at coordinate 2,975 of NW_025354636.1, read as the reverse complement.
CCAATTAGCTAGCCCTTACAACTCTTCTGTCTTGAAACCAATACTAATGTCAATTATAAGACAGAAGGTAAGAGTTTAAAAAAAAGAGTCCAGGAAGAAATTCTAGAGACTTGAATAAGGGTGGTAGGACAATTATTAGAGTGGTGGGGATGAGGATAAGAAATATTTCAGAGATAAAATACTGAATAAATGTTGGGGCTGAATGGAAAGGGAAGAATTAATGACTTTGAGGTTTCAAACCTCAGGCACTGGAAGGAGGACAGGATTGGAGAAGTTGAGGAAGAAGGGATCCGTTTTGGATGTTTTGAGTAGTAGTGGGACCTCTATGTGTAAATATCTAGTAGATAGGTGGAAGTGAAGAGCTGGGATTCTAGTTTAAAGTCATCCACAAAGAGATGATCACTGAAGACAGGAGAGGGCTATAGATAAAATCACCAAGGTTAAAGAATGAAGAGACAGAAAAGAAGCCTAGGGCAGAATCTTATAGGACACCCATATTGATGTGGGCTAACAGTGAGCAGTAAAGGGCAGTAATAGGAAAGGGACCCTCATACTCTGGAATCTTGCATTTCTCAGTAGTTAGCACTGGTTAAACATCAACTGCAAAATCTGTACTTTCAGCATGTCAAGCATGAATTGTAGATTGATTAATTATCCACTCTGTGTACTAGATCTATAATATTCTATATTGGGCATCAGCTTTGTGCCTAATCTGTCTTATTAATTACTCATATTGTTCTTAGAACTGTAAGACATAATTAATTGCCTATAGTGGCTCTCCAATGTACCACATCCCCCCCCCAACCATGTTCTCATTCTAGAAGGACAAGATCTCTCCCACATTGACAAATAATGACAAGTTGGACAACTGAAGAACATGGAACCTGTGCAATGGGGAAAATGGCATTCCAGAAGAATCTCTCAAATTTGCACATGCTCCTTATTTCCAATAACGACAAACCCTAAAACATACCTCCACCTGAGATTGGAATGGAAGATGTCAAGCTCCCAAACTCCAATAAATATGCCAACCCTGATCCTCAGGGTGTGGAAGCTTCCACTCTACCTCAGAGCTGCTCTTCCGTACTACTATCTCCAAAGAGGCTCCTCTACTAGTCCCTGGGCTTATCCATCAGCCTCAAAGCTCTGATTAACCCCCAGTCTATTCTACCAGCTATTAGACTATTATACCATCATAAGCCACTTCTTCAAATAAAATTCTTTTCTTATTTCTGGTTTGAATGGAGTTTGAATCCTTCTACAAATTTTGGGTGTTTCTCCCACAACAATACTATGAGACTGGGGGAAAGGAAATGAACCAGTTTATACTAAAGTGCTATGGAATATTGTTAATTGGCTCTAGACCATAGGCCTAAATTGTTATAAAAAGTATATTTTGTAATCTAGGAAGTTGATGCAACTATCTGTAATTTTTTCTTAACATGCTAACACAATCCTCTGCTTTTAATTTGGCCTCCTATATTTGACCGGCATTCATTGCACTCCCTACCAGCACATCTCTCTGAGAGATTCCATTCCTTTAGGTAGAGAAAACTCTCCCAAACAGCCATCCACTGCCCTACTCCCTAGTGTCACTTCTAAGTCCTGACCTTTCTCCTCAGTGGCCTTCAACCTGTCCCTCTCCCTGCTTCCTGATTCCAGAGTTCCTGCCCCTCTTGCAAGACCTATCCCTCTCCTCACATTGGCCTCCCTGTCCCTTCCCCAGTAGCCCTCCTCACTCTCCCACAATCTGCCTCAGTCCTTCCACTGTGACCCCAACAGCACCTTTTCCTCTCCTCTCAATAGTCCTTCAGTTCCTCTCCCAAAACATTCCCAGGCCCTTCTTCTGTGTTCCCTCGCTCCTCGCCTCCCATTGTCCCTTCAGCTCCTACATTTAGGGGCAGCTTCTACTTTACGGCGTCGGTGTCCTCCTCTGTCTCAGTGTCTCTCTCTCACGCCCAGGATCTTCCGGCCTCTACCCCTCTCCTCGAGGGTCCTCTGCTCTGCCCCTTTTGTCCTCGGTCTCCCTGCTTTATCCGAACGGTCTCCCAATTGCTCTGGATATCTCCCAGAGTCCTCTACCACAACTCTGCCCCTCCTGCTCAGGGTCCCCAGTCCTGCCCACTCCCTGCCCCTCGACTCAGCCCAGGCACACAAACACACCTAAGTGCAGAAGTTCGGAGGTTATAGCCTTGCCAATGCCTGTGCCGCCGCCAGTGACGATAGCCACTTGGTTCCGTAACAACCCTGCAGCCAGGCAGCTCATAGTCCCCATCACCAGTTTTGTCTCCGACCCACAGAGAGATCGATAGATACCCTGCTTGCTGCCAGGGAGACTGAGAAACTGACACAAGGAGCCCAGTGGTCTGCCTTGTTTGACCGGCGGAGCTTTTTATCCCCACGGGTCGGCGCCCCCATCAACCCAGAGGTGGGCGGAAAACCTTCGGAAGGGACCAATTCCCCGCCCCCGCAGGGCCACCCACTTGAGCACCATGTGATCTCCTGTGCGGAGGAGAGATCCTCACCCCCCAAACCCTGCCAGGATGCTCGCTCCACCCTCGCGCTTTGCTTGCCCAGACGCCACCAGAAGGATCTCTAAACGCTGGGGAGAAAGGTGAGGCAGTTTACGAAATCCCTGCATCCTCTCCGCTCCTTTGGTCCAGGTGCAGGGTCAGGTGAGAGAATCTGGCTCGGTTTTGTTTTGTCTTTTTGTCTGTTTGTTTTATCGTCGGTGCCAAAAGAAATAAAAATAATAAAAATAAAAATAAAAATCCCCGGGTTAGGAGGGGGCGCCTCGGGGAGAATGAAATGCATTTTCCTCAGTTAAAAGAAAATTTCCATTGTTACTCTTGGATAAAGGCAATTCAGACATCCTTGAATGCACCTGCTACTAGAATTGATTGGCTTTGGTCCCTTTCCCATCCCCCTCAAAGGACATCCCTATGACTCCTTTGGGCAGGGGGCAAGAAACAGGC
>NW_025354635.1:0-2365 GCF_016433145.1 Gracilinanus agilis | reverse complement strand
ATATATATATATATATATATATATATATATAGCAAGGCAAAGGCAGCAGGAGACAAGATCTTTGTTGGGAGACATGAACATTCTCTGTGGAATGCAGCATGAGCTGGAGGAGTTGGTTGTTGGGAACTCCCAAGTGCAGAATCAAGTAGCTTGATTGCTGGGATCCTGTTAGCTGTTTATATCCTGAACTTTGGAGATATTGGGTTAACATCTAGCAAGTACCTAGACTGAAGAAGGACAAGTCACTGTGATTGGGTGGACCAATTACAGGGTGCCTCTAACCTCAGTTTTATGTATTACTAGCTGATCAAGGATTTATCCAGTTACCTGTATCATCATGAAATTCAGCTTGCTGCATCATCTCCAGGAGCATGAGAAATCCCTTTGTGTCCATAGCCCACCTGCAGCCACTCCTGTTTCCAGCCAGACTGCCTGTCTGTGCTAGAGTCAGTGAAGTCAGTTCATTCCTTCTGACAGTTGGCTGAGCCCTTTTGTATTAGATTAGGCCAAACTTCTCCCACCTTCCTTCCCTACTTTCATTAAACTATTTTTGTTACTTCCTGTTTGTTTCCTTCTCCACAACCAAAGGACCCACTTTCTGTGAAGTTTAACCCTGGTTTAAGTTAGAAAGACTGTTGCTTCCAACTGTCATTCTCAGTCCTGTCACCACTCATTTCCCACCACAGTCCTGTATTTGTGGGGACTCGGTGTGATTCCCTTGTGTATTTGTGTGTTGGCAGTTAACCTAATCACCCCATCATTCCCTTTGGGCCCTGAGAGTCTGTGTATTTATTTATTGTACTTATTTATTTATTTCAGGAGATATAAAGATCTTAAAAGTATGAAGCATAAATGCCATCTTTACCCATTTAGATTTGGTTCTCAGGGATGTTCTTCTTGAGCCAGCCTGGTTCTGGGCTTAGAGAATTCCTCAAGGTGTCCCATGAACCTCTGGGTTTCCTGCATCTCACTCCATTCTTAGAAGGAACTTTCCCAAATTTAAGCATATCTATCCCTAAAGATAGGCAGTCATTTGTTGTAAGGCCTTTCCAACTTTACAGAACTTGACAAGGTTTCACAAGGTTTCACTCTCCAGGTAGAGACTATGGGGTCCTAATTCCACCTCACCAACCTTCATGTGAATACTGAAAGGAGATCTTTAATATTATAATTTATGTCTTAAAGTGATTTGTTTTCTTAGGTATTTTATATATTAATTAGTGATCAAATCAGGTGATAGATATCACTATTTTCACATAAAGGAAAAAAATGAGATACTGAGTCATGCCATGGCCAACCCTAGTGTGACAGAGCAAGCTAGGAACTTTGCATAGCCAGGAATGGGGCAGATATCCTGTATCTTAGTCAAGTGCATATTTAACTGATCCATAAAGCCTTATATGAAATTACATTCTGCCACTGAGAAGAGATGTATTCAATATCTAGGAAGGAAAGGGATGATGTAGCTGATTAGGTTTTGTTTTTTAAGTCTTTGCTGTGAGGATTTTGATGTTTCAATTAGGCATCTAGAAAAAGGGCAAGGTTCTGATATGGGCTGTCAGTGCTTGTCATAACTCTTAAACAAATACAGGGAAATCTCAGTGAAAGCTACTCAGAATTTCAGTGGATTTGAAATAAGAGGAAATATCTTATTATTTTTATCTTCAAAATTTAATACCCTAGCATCCCTAAGATTTGTGATACATTTTAGCTTTTTTCCAAATTGTCCAAAAGCACGTTCAAAATCTTGTCCTAGAAAATGTTACTGATCTTTTATTTGAGTTGAACCACAATAAAAGGACTGAGAATAGAATAAATTGGTTAGAATAAAAGTGGGATGCATTGGGAGGAGACATAAAATTGAAGTACTTCTTGATCAACAGAAAGTTCTGTTTATGTCAAGTTAGGTCAATTTTAACCTAAGGTAAATAATTCTGAAAGAAATTCACATCCTTCCAAAACAAACGAACAAATAATAGCAACAACAAACAACTTATATGAACTTTGATCTATTAAATACTATGCTCTTTCTCCCATTCTGTCCCCTCTACTCTGATTCTGGTCTCCCATCTCCTTAAAAAATAACTCCCTCTAAATGAAAGCAGGACAGAAGAATAAATGGAGAGATTGCTACTGCAGCCATCTCTGCTAGGGGACTTGGCTGGAGCCCCAGATTGGAAAAACCTTTCCCTCTCTCCTCATAACTTCCCCCAATGCCTCTCTCTCTCATATTCCTCCTCCTGTTCTCCATTCTTGATCTTTGTCCTCCATATGTCCTTTTCCCTGTGCTAGTCCCCTTCCTCCATAGTCAGCTGCTCTTTTCTTCCTCCCTTCCTCTCTCTCTCCCTCTCTCTCTCTCCCTCTC
>NW_025354634.1:0-5637 GCF_016433145.1 Gracilinanus agilis | reverse complement strand
ATATATAAAATTAAAATATATATAATTCTTACAAGTCTCTCAGATGGTAGACCCAAGTATTTTACATATTATGTAGTAATTTTAAATGGAATTTATTTTTCTATTTTTTTTCCTGTTGTTTTACTGGTATTATTTAGATATATTAATTATTTTTGTGGGTAAACTGCTGCTGCTAACTTCTGAAGTTTCTTCTTTCTTGTTAACCACCCAGGGCTTTCCTACCTGGGAATGCCACTCTTACTCAGGTCTCCTTTACAGTTCGCCCTTTGAGAGCCAGCCTAGATGAACAGTGGAGTGAATGCCTTGAGGACCATTTAGAGAGAGAAAAAACATTGAGGCTGTGTAGTTCTGGAATTATGAGTTACCTTGACCACGTGTATTTTCCCTATGTGTGTCTCACTACAATTGTATTTTAAGTTTGTGTTTACCTTTTCCTCCACTCCAGGCTCTGGGAAGCATTTGTGGGAAGATGGGGTCTTCTAGTGTTGGAGGAAATGCTTTAGTACTATTTTTTTCTATGCCATTTGCTAAAGTAACTGCTTTTGCTGAAGAACTGAGTCCACTGGCTGATTGTTAAGAAAATCCACACTGGTGGGGGCTCATGAACTTCTTTTAAGAGGATGGCTTCCTAAAAGATTACCCCTAGAACTGTGAAAATAGTAGTTCCTTTTGGAGACATAACCTGCCAGAGCCACTGTGAAATGGCTGAGTAGGGTTGGAGGCAGTTTGAATTGGTTTGTTAGAGACAATTGTCAAATTTTCAGGGGGAACATTTATATCTCAAAAATCAGCAAACATTAAAAATTATGGCTTGATTTATTGTATTATTGACTGTCTAGACTTAAGAAAGTGATATAGAATATGTTAATTATGCAGATTAAGCTTAAAAGAGTGTTTTAAGTACATTTTTAAGAGCTAGTTGTTAAACATTCACCAGCACCCTACTGGGTAGGGAAAGGGAAACATATTACAATAAGTTTTTTTCCCCCCAATTTTTTGGTGAGTATTCCTTTCCCTTTTTTCTTCTTTTCTATGACAATAGTGAGTCCTTGAAATTTTGTTTATATTAGTTTTAACCAAATCTCCTCCCCAAAATTACTTTCTCTTATTTTGCCTATCTTCCTCTTATTTATTTAATGTATTATTATTATTAAATGATTTAAAAATTATTATTATTATTGGTTATTTGTTTGTTTCTCTTTATACCCTTCCCATTCTGGGTACTGGCTTCTCTGTGGAGCCTTCCCTTAACCTCTCAGAATTACACTTTGCTCCTCTGTAAAATGGGGATTATACTACAATACTTATATAGTGTTATATTAAATTTAGACTGAATACATGAGAGCCCTAAATCTTATGACTGTGTCAGGTTGTTGGTTTAAGCAGAGAGGTGAATTAGGCATCGGAATAAAACTTAGTTTAACAATTCCAATTTTTGTAAATTATCCTGTTTTATTTTGCTTTTTCTTCACAGCATGTACTCAATGAACTTTGACTTAAATATCACATTTCCCCATAAATTTACTCAAGTCTTCTCCCCCCCCCCCAACCCATAATAGCTATTTGGTCAGGACCTTTATAGCTGCTAAGTAAGGGGGAACTATTCCTTTTTTTTCCTAAATAAAATTGAGTTATTTAAAGAGAATTTAGATTTTTAAATCATAAAGGAAATATGGCATGCAAACAGGATAAGGTCTTTTTCAAGATTGTATTTCCTACATTACAAAGATTTGTTGTAAAAATATTTAATCTTATTTTTCATAACTACCTGCTGAATTACTTTTGAATCAGTAAGATCATGCAAAGAAAAATAGATCCTTAGTCAGTAAGTTTGCACTTATGCTTTCTCCTTGCTTTCCCCAAGAGAGACCTAATACAACTCAAGAGTCAGATTCCACCTTTCTCAGCTTTAGCCCCTTTTTTTGATGAGTTATAACTTTATTCTTTTGTATGCAAGTTCTAATGAAAAACATTTATGATTCTACTAAATTTCAACAAACTCAAGAGCAGAAAAATGTTTTACAACTACATTACTTAAACACTGATTTGCTTGTTTTCTATGATTTTAACATGATTACATTTATGTTCCAACACTTCTACTTTAGAAATGAACTGAGACTATTGGATGGTGCTGTTTATAAGTTATCATAATCATTCTCATCTTCATGTTTTTTCCCCCAATTCATTTGGTGACTCCCCAGGGGTTTTCTCTGATATCACATTAGTAGTGATGAGGCCATTTTTTTTTGCCGGGATCAGAAAAGGGCAAAATGAGAGGATGATTTCTAAGGTGCTTGCTCGCACTCCAATTTCATATGTTTCAATGCAATTTGTTGAGCAAAGGTAAGGTGGTTTTTTTAAAAAATTATTTTTGATACTAATAGGAGACTAATCTTCTGAGGAAGGTTGTACTGTTTTTCATTTCTATTATTTTCAAGAGAGATGATGAAAGTTTACTTTAGTAAGACTCTCCTATCCTTAATTATTCAGAAGGTAGATGATCTATTTTATACCTTCTCCTCCTCCAAAACCTTCAAAAATTCTGATCTCAGTTTACTTTTAAGATCATTTGAGGGCTTTCTGAAACACCTCCACCAGGGGGCAGAAAGTGGAAGACAGAAGGTGAAAATCCATCTATTACAGAGAGATTTCTCAGCAGTTGTAAATTCTTTGACTTCCTAGGATTATATATGGAAGTCTGTAAGGGATCTGAGAAATCACCTGGCACCTTGATACTTAATAGATTAGCACAGTAAGGTAAACTAACTTGCCGAAAGCTACCCAAACAACTAAACTGGAATGCCAGTGAGTTGTTGCCTCATACTACCTCTTCTCTCTCCAGTCTGTGCTTCTGCCTGGCTTGTCCTCTATGCTTGGAATGCTCTCCTTGAGCCTTCCAGAATTTCTAGCACCCCAGATTCTACTTATGCATCACCTTACTATGTGAAGCCTTTCTTGAGTTTTCCAGCTATCGCCCTCCCCCCCACCCAATTATCTTATGACTTTTATAACAATAATAGCATTTATATGGAACTTTGGGTTTGCAAGGCATATCATTTTATCTCCACAACTGCCCTGGGAAGTGGGTGCTACAGCAGTTAAACTACTGGCCCAGAGTCTGCAGAACTCAAAGTCTAGCACTCTATCCACTTTGCCACCTATGCCATGAACAATTTAAGCACCTTTTGTTTTTGTATTTCATCTGCCCGGCACAGTACAGAGCCTGACCCGTAAATAGGCAAATTTAATAAATGTATATTGTTTTATTTTTAAATTTTAATAGGCATTCTTAATAAATGCATGTTGTTTCATTTTTTATTTTTAACATTAGTTTGGTAGAAAACTTAGCTCTAGTCTCTTTCTCTTTACTCTGAAGCTATGATCTCTAGAACCAGATTAATAAGCACATTTTGAAACCTCGAATAGAATCTGAATGTCAAGAAAAGCAATAACCTAATGTGACCGAAATGATTGAACTCCAAAGTCCTTAAGTTATGAAGAGTTTGAGTTTGGGGAGTTAGGGGGAATTGGGAAATATATTCTTCTCAGAGAAGTTAACTTTCCTGCCGCAAAACCTTTTTGCAAATTGAGAGCATTCGCCTGGGATTTTTACAGTAGTAACCAGGATCCAGGCAGAACTGCTGAAAAAGATAGGTTAGATGCAGGCAGTTATCTTATACAGCTGAAGCTGCTTACACCTTATAAGCACAGCATCGTCTTAATCCCTCTTTGGATTGAAAATGCTTTGCTGCTTCTAATTGCCCCTGTTACTGCTGGTGCCTGCCGTTACTTGGCTGATTTGCGTAAGCTAATAAGCTCCGACTAAATCAAGAAGTTCGGGCCCAGAGTGGGAATGGGCAGCGGTGGGGAGGTCGTAATTGCGGAAAAGGGTTGATAGGGACAGTTTATGGAGCACAAAGCAATCCTTCCCTCCACCCACGCTCTCTTCTCCAACTCCACTTCCACCCCTTCAGCACCGTGATGCTGTCCCTGTGTTGGCGGAGGTCCTGTGATTTTGGGAAGAAGCGCTTAGACTTCTTTCTGCCCTAGGAGATGCCATCTTATAAAGAAGTAGAAGAGGTGGAGAGTTGGAGAAATGTTCTTTAAGAGTCATTACGGGTGGAGCTCAAAGTGGGAGGAGAAGGGGGGGTGGGGGTGGGGATCAGACAAAATGAGCAGCCTCCTCTCCCCGTCTGCTCAGCACGTGCTTTTTTGAAGGAGACAGATAAGGCGGTAGTGGTTGGTCTGCGTCTTCCTGTGGCTTGGACTTGGTGGAAGACAGCCTGAAGAAAAAGTTGAGAAGGGGCGCAGCAGGCGCGCGCGGAGGAGCATGTTCTCCATGAAACAGTTCCCTACCCTGCCTCCAGAAGAGCGCTACCGTCAAGTCCTGGCCCAGCCTGACAGGGTAAGGCCAGCTACCCCTAAGTCCTAAGTGGTTCCTGCAACGCTCAAAACAAATTCCCTGGGGATGGGGCTCCCTAGAAGGGGATGAGCTCGAGGGAACCGGAAGAGCTGGTTCTGAATCTCTCTGAGGTTTTTGGCATATTTCTCTTCTTGGGGAGTGGGAACGGCGCACTCTTCCCAACTGGTTTCTCCCCATTGTCCAGGGAGCCTCCAGGGAACATGGGTCAGGGGAAGAGGTCCTTGGGAAAGGATACTTCAGTTCTTACCTTTCCCCTCACTTCAGGGTGTTTGCCTGCTCTTTTCGGGTGCTTTGGCTCAGCTCGACGGCTTTCACCTGCTAATCGGGTCCCTGCGAGCTAAGTGTGGGGGCGGCCGCTAACATCCCAGCTCACCTATGTTTTTTGCCTATCTGGGTAGCCGGCTGTCCAGCATTCACCTCCTCATCCTCATCTGTGTTGGGTGGGAAACTCATTTCCTTAAGGCTGCACTCCTACTTTTGAACCCTCAGGAGAGCGGGTCTGGAAATGGGCTCTCCTGACTAGCTTACCTCTCGAGAAGATTTCACCGGCCCAGATTTCACTGGCTCTTCTGCCCCTCTTCCAAGGTGGGCAAAACTTAGCCAGCCTCCTCCCCAGGTCCGCGCCGTCCTTTCAGTGAGCTGGCTTGCCTGGCCAGCCGCTGCCAAGGACGCAGGTAAGAAGGGTCTCCACGGATCAGCATCTCCAAGACTTTCGGGAACGCAGCCTCACTTCTGCTAGAGGCAGGGTTCGTTACCGAACGTCCTGCACTGCTCGCCAGGACAGAGCCACGCTCAGGCCCTAAGAGTTTGTGCTGGTTAGGCACCACAGCTTCCAGAGGTGTGGTTGCGATTAGTCGTAAAGAGGAGAGCCAGGGATGGAGGGGAGAGCGGCTGGGAGCAAGTGGACGGGGTCAATCCACACTTTAAACTCTGCCGCTGTCGACTGCTCGGTTCTTTGATTCTCCATTATTACTGCCTCTTCTCTTTCCCTCTGCCCCGTCTGTTGCCCTAGCTGCGGGCAAAGCTGTGCTCTGGGGCCCTTTGTCTCATACCGGCAAAAGGCTATATTTGCACTTGTCTTCCAGGGAAGGAGCGGCTTTTGGAAGGTCATCTTTGGCATCCTCCTGCCGGCAGATTGCAATCCTCAGGGAATGCTGGGGTAGCAGCCAGACAATTTGGAGAGCGCTCTTCTTACAAGGGAAACTTCGGGGCGG
>NW_025354633.1:0-3121 GCF_016433145.1 Gracilinanus agilis | reverse complement strand
TGATCTCCTCCCTCTTGATTTTGTTGCTATAGGTACTCAGAGTGATAAATTTTCCCCTAAGTACTTTTTCAGCTGTATTCCATAGGTTTTAATATGATGTCTCCTCATTGCCATTCTCTTCATGAAGTCTCTATGATTTCTTTTTTGACCCACCAGTTTGGAAGGATTAGTTCATTTAGTTTCCAATTAATTTTAAATTTACCTTTCCATGGACATTTGATATGTATACTTTTCATTTCACTATAATCTGAAAAAGTTGTATTTATTATTTTATGGATTTGTTTGAAAATTTTCTTGCCCTAGTACCATGTACTGCTGAGAAGGAGGTATATTCATTTTTATTTCTGTTCAGTTTTCTCCAGGTATCTATTAATGCTAATTTTTCTAACATTTTATTTACTTCCCTTACTTCTTTCTTTATTTTATTTTTTGTTTGATTTATCTAGTTCTGGAAGGGGAAGGTTGAGATTTCCCACTAATATGGTCTTGTTCTCTATTTCTTCCTTGAGCTCCTTAAAATTTTTCCTTTAGAAATCTAAATGCTATGCCATTTGGTGCATAAATGTTTAGTATTAATATTACTTCATTGTTTATAATACTCCTTAACAGAATGTGATTTCATTCCTTATATCTTTTAATCAGATCAATTTTTACTTTAGCTTTGTCTGGTGTCATGATTGCTACTCCTGCTTTTTTTTTTACTTTAAATGACCACTAATAAATTCTGCTCCAGTTTTTTACCTTGAATCTGTGTGTCACCCTGCCTCAAATGTGTTTCTTGTTAACTACATATAGTAGGATTCTGGTTTTTAATCCAGTCTGCTATCTGCTTCCATTTAATGGGTGAGTTCATCCCATTCACATTCTGTGTTATGATTACTACCTATATATTGCCCTTCATTCTATTATCCCCTTTAGATCCCACTCTATTCTTTTTCTTTCTGTTCCTCCTCACCAGTGTTTTGCTTTTCAACAAACCCCTCCACTTCCCCCTCCATCCAATTACCTCCCTCTTACACTGTCTTTTTCCCCTTCTACTTTTCTTTTGGGAAAGATAGAATTATATGCCCCACTGAGAATTCTTGTTTTACCCTCTCTGAGCCCTTTATGATGAGAATAAAGTTTAAACAGTACCCATTCCCACCTTTATCCCCTCTCTAATTACCTCATTCTATCTCTTCCTTCCCTTTTTTTCTCAATGAACCTTCTCTTTCAGCCCTTGGTTGATTTTATACATATCATTTATATACATACATTTCATGTCATACATACATATTGTTCCATATGATCACATTTACATATACTTCATATCATCATAATCGGCTTACTTTTCCACCCTTTTTCTGATATAAATTCCTTCTATCTTCTCTACTGCTAAGAGTAATTTTTGAGAATTACAGGAATCCTTTTTGCATGTTTACATATAAATATTTTGACTTTAAGGAGTCCCTTAAATTTTCTTTTTTCTTATTTACCTTTTTGGGTTTCTCTTGTGTCTCTTATTTGGACTTCAATTTTTTTTTTGTTTAGGTCTGGCTTATTCCTCAGGAATGCTTAGAAATATTCTTTCTTATTGAATGTCTATTTTCCCCCTGAAAAAATATACTCAGTTTTGCAGGATAAGTGACTCTGGGCTATAAAAGCAAATCTGTTGCCTCCTTGAATATCATATCCCATGCCTTTTGATCCTTCAGGGTAGAAGCTGCTAGGTCCTATGTGATTCTAATTGTAGCTTCATGGTATTTGAATGGTTTCTTTCTGGCTGTTTAAAGTATTTTTTCCATGGTTTCCTGGCTCTTGAAATTATATATTATATTCCAGGAAGTTGTAATTTGAGGATTTCTTTCTGGAGGTGATCTGTGAATTCTTTCAATTTCAATTTCATTTTCTTGTTTGAGGACCTCTAGGCAGTTATCTTTGATAATTTCTTGTAAATTGATATCTAAGGTTTTTTTCTTGATCATGGCTTTCAGATAGTCCAATAATTCTCAAAATCTCTTTCCTAGATCTATTTTCTAGGTTTTTTTTTCAATATTTCATGTTTTCCTCTTTTTTTTTTTATTCTTTGTATTCTGCTTGATTGTTTCATGATTTCTCATGAAGTTATTAGTTTCTAAGTGGTCAATTCTGATTTTTAAGACCTGATTTTCCTCTGTCAACTTTTGTTTCTCCTTTTAAAATTGGCCTATTTCTTCTTGCATCACTTTATTTTCTCCTTGCATAATTTTCATTTCTTCCTACATCACTTTCATTTCTCTTTCCCATTTTTCCTCTAACTCTCTTAATTGGTTTTTGAAGGCTTTTTGATTTTTTCCAGAATCTGTGTCCAGTCCATATTTTTATTTTGTACTTTGGGTATGTTTCCTTTGCTTTCGCTGTCTCCTTCTATATCTTTATCTTGCTCTTTTTCTTTATAAAAATTATTTAGAATTAGGTACTTTTTTGTTGTATGCTCATTTTTAAAAAATATAATTACAGGTAGGCTTAGAAGGATAATGGTATGGTCTGAGGGCTGAGAACTCTCTGAAAGCCCCCTCATTGTTGATTCAATTGACCCTTTTGATACTGATAGCTTAAAGTCTTGCCTCAGGCTTACGTGTATGCTTTTGATGTCATTTTCATCTAGATCAGGTCAGGGACTGATCAAATTCTAGCCTCAGGATTAATCTCAAGTTTCCAATCAGATATACCATTAATGGCCCTTCCTTGGAGTTCCACCCTAAGTTTTAGGCAAAAAGATAAGAACTTAGTACTTAGTACTATCATCTGCTCCAAAGTGTGAAATAAATCCTTGTCTCTAGTCCAGACTAGAATTACCTGGGCTGGGGCTCAGGATTTCTCCACAGATTTGAAATTTCACAGGGTATGGGTTGGCTTGTACCTCTAATTGCTCAGGAGTAGTTTAAGGTCTAGATGTTGGCTCAGACATGTTCCTGAACTGCAGACAGTAGATGTGGAGGCAGGAAGTGAGGCTCACTCCTGGTTTGCTCTTCCCTCATTGCTACAGCTTCTTTCTGGGTCTGCTCTCCTCTCATCCCAGTGCCCTAGATGTTCATTGCCTACCTTTTTTTTTCTCTTTTCTTGAAAGTTGTTTCACTCTGTCTCCTTGTTGGTTCTTTTA
>NW_025354632.1:0-6192 GCF_016433145.1 Gracilinanus agilis | reverse complement strand
ATATATATATATAATTATGTGAATTTAGAAGACTGGGTTTTCCGGAGCAACTAAAGAGATGATTTCATCCAGCCCTCAATTGCCTCCTTCAGACTTCAATGACCTTACAGTGGTGTATGTATGAAATGGCTCGGAACCTAAAGATACAAGACATGCTTCGGGCTGAAGTCCAGGCTGCCCGACGAGATACCCAGGGAGATGTAAAGAAGATGTACAAAGCTGTTCCGCTTCTCAGAGCTGCCATCAAAGAAACCCTGAGGCAAGCCTATTTCCATCCTGGGAAATTCCTGCTCCATTTCCCTTTTCCCCACCCTCCACACAGGTACAGGGAGAAAGAGGTGGAAGGAAGATGGAGGGAATAGATGCCAAAGCAGCAACAAATGTAGGAGCAGCTAGAAATGGGGAAAAATTGGGAAGTGGGAATGAGAAAATAGCAGGTGGTTGGTCTCTTGGTTGAATTGCATTCTTGCCTTTATGTTCATACTATTATTTTCAGGACTTACACATGGGTTTTGTATCTCTCCTCTTCCAGGCTACATCCCATTGCAGTTACCATACAAAGGTACCTTCCATCAGACTTAGTTCTCCAGGATTACACGATTCCTGCCAAAGTAAGCACTCAGACTGGTTTGCACGCATTCCTTACTCATAAGGAATCTAGAGAGCCCAAACCATTGTTTTTTCACCTCTAGGCCAGATTGGTAATCAGGGATATGACAATCAGGGAAATGACCTGGGGATATGGGTGGGTGGTGGCCAGTTGCCTTTTTCTGGAGGAGAGGAAGATGTGGAGGGATTTAGTTTTTTTTCCCCCAGAGCTGGCAGAATTCACCCCTACACTGACTGGAAATTTCCTTAGTGTTTTCATCTTCAGCATCCCTTACTTAAGTCTTCTTCCTGAGCCATTGTAACAGGTGCTTCACCTGTAGTTACCTGCTTACCTCTTTTATTTTTGTCTCCTTCATATCCAAAAAACTGTATTAAATTGTTTGCATGATCCTGTCTGGGTGCTGTAAGGAGTTTAGCAAGTTGAGTCCTTGCCCTCTGGGTCAGATTAAGAGATACTGAGGGATACACATTCACATAGAAGGGACAGAGAGAGACAATTAGCAATATTCAACCCATACTATACATGAATTAATGTATTCACTTTGAGACTGAATATGACTTTACTAGGGCTCTTAGCACATGACATGTGTTTATATTTGGTGTTAGGGAGCCAGCTTCAGAAAATAAACCTTTATGTATGAAGGAGCTTAGTGTATGGCAAAGCAAATAGAAAACTGGGCTTGGAATCAGGAAGACCTGAGTTCATATCCTGTCTCGGATATTTACTACCTGTGTGACTTTAGGCAAGTCACTTAATCCAGCCTCAGTTTCTTCATCTGTAAAACGAGGCTAATACTAGCACCTACCTCACAGGGTCATGTTGAGGATCAAATGAAATACATAAAAGCCTTTATAAACAGACATAAATTCTAGCTACTATGATTATTATTAGAGAAAATCATTAAGCTAGTAAATCAATTAGCCCTGAGAATAGACAGCTAACAAAAGTACTATACGTGAGTTGCCTTATGGACTTTTGCTGATCTTTAATGTTGGCACATAAATCATTGCAAATGCCAATGTGCAATTCATCCATTTAACATTTAACGAACATTAGATACTGCTATGTATAATGTACTAGGCTGTGCCCCAGAGAAAGGTAAATATATGAATTTCTGAACTTAAATAGCTTCTATGCAAGGAGATCCATTGTGATTCAGATTTAAGCTCTGTGGAGTTTAATGAAGAATTCAACATTTTGACTCAGTTTGGGAGGTTACCTTTGGCCACAGTAAGGAACAGGGTTCCTACTAGGATGGAAATGTGAGTAGTCCCCTTTGTGTTAAAATACTGCTTTATGTTTTTCAAAGTTCCTTTAATTGCCTCCTTTAATTCTGGGTTATGGGGGTTGGTATCTCCATTTGACAGATAAGGAAACTGAGGTCATCAAGAGTGATGCCATTTGTCCAAGAAGACATGAGGACTTAAAAGAACCTTGACCAGAGCTTAGTGTCTCCTGTCTTCCTGATTAGAATTCCTAAACTAAGTCTCAGGATGTCTTATTTGATACTTCTGGGATTGTAGTGGCACCACAGAGCAATCTATCCTGGGCATTCTGCATAAAACTGGTTCTAGTCTACTTTCCCTCTCTCTGTCTTCCTCCAGACACTGGTTCAGGTCGGCCTTTTTGCCATGGGCAGGGATTCTAACTTCTTCCCCAACCCAGAAAAGTTTGACCCAAGGAGATGGCTCCACGAGGACACTTATTTCCGGGCTCTGAGTTTTGGCTTTGGCCCTCGGCAATGCATTGGGCGGAGGATTGCAGAGTTGGAGATGACCATCTTTCTGATGAATGTGAGTCTAAGACTGCTTAGGAAGGAAGAGAGGGAATCTCATAAAGGAGGCCCAAAGTCCCTTTCCCCTCTGGACCCACTCTCCATTTCCTTCTTATTCCCAGGGAGAATAAGCTCTATGCATTGTTTGTGTTCTTATATGGTAAGACTGTAGGGAGTTCTTAGTTGAAAGAAGGGCTCCATTTTTGTATCCAAGAGAACTGATCGAGACTGGGTGGTAGGCAGGGAGAAGTAGACTGATGTCAGTGTCATATTCCCAAGTGATCCTCGAGCCATTTGGGGTTCTACCTCCCTGTTCCACCAGCATCTCTTTCTCCTTTTAGGTCAGATGCAGCTCTTTCTCTGGGTCTTAAGTCATAAGTATTTGTGGTTAGGAGACCAAATAGGGACTTCCTGGGGCTCCATTAGCCTCTGTCTGGCAGTGGTATGAAAACTACCTGTGGGTCTGAGAGTGTTGGTTAGGGAGAAGGCAAAGGGTAGTCCTAGGTGTTTATGTTCTCAATCTCGTAGACCTGTGGCCCAGGGAAGTGGAGAGAGGGAAGGTGAAAGGAAGATTAGAATGTTTTCTCCCACACTTGGGTATCAGTGAATCTGTCCCTTAGTCAAATACCAGGTAAATTATCTCCTGGGCCAGAAGAAGCTCCTGGCTCTAGGGGCTGCTGAGGTCTTTATAATTGAATTATAATATTTAGAACTGGAATGGGTCTTAGGAATGGTCTAGTCCAGTGGTTCCCAAACTTTTTTGGCCTACCGCCCCCTTTCCAGAAAAAATATTACTTATCCCTCTGGAAATTAATTTTTAAAAATTTTAATAGCAATTAATAGGAAAGATAAATGCACCTGTGGCCATCACTGCTTTTCTGGATCACTGCAGCGCCCACTTTGGGAATCACTGGTCTAGTCTGAGGAGTGCCTATTCTAGTATCTTGTCTGAGGTTAAACAAGCTCTGGAGGATATGGCCTGCAATTTTCCCCAAGTGTAGCAGGAACAAGATTAAAATATCACTGGGACTCATTTAATAAAATAAAAATAAAAGAGAGTATAGATAATGTCAACAGGTAGTTTTCTAAGTCAATATGCAGCCTTCAAGGATCTTGAGGTATGATTTAATGGTTCCCATCTCTATTTGAGTTTGACATCACTGGTCTAATACAATTTCCTCATTTATATCAGAGACCCCCTCTCTTAACACTTTCACACCCCTGGAAATTATTGGTAGATATTGCAGCATTTTTGGGTCTCCTGTATCTCTCTACTCTCATTGCCTATGAGCATGGCAAGAAGCAGCATTGTGAGCTCTGCCAAGATTATATATATATGAGACCCCCAACTTTCTATCTTCCACTTTTCACTGCCCTTCAAGCTAGATCCATTCCCACAGAACATGTAGTTTTCTCAATGGGGACTTGTATTATATAAAGACTATTCAGGAAAGACCAAAGATTTGCACAATGGTAGTATCTACAGCATCAATGGGAGATATATTTTGAGTTAAGGACCTTTCTTGAGGTTCTTACTGCTCATAGGCAATTTCCTTTTTGACCTAAGCATGAAGCCATCCTGTTCTGGAGTCTCCCATCTTTTCCATTTACCTCTTTTACCTCTCTTCTCTGCAGATTTTGGAGAACTTCAAGATTGAAATCCACAAGCTTTCAGATGTGGGGACCACCTTTAATCTCATCCTGATGCCTGACAAGCCCATCGTATTCACCTTCCGGCCCCTCAAGCCCCAGGTGTAACACAGAGAGACAGGATTCCTGTGTGTTTATTGGGAGGGAGTGTGACCTGGGAATGCCACATTATATACAGAGCAGCTGGGTATAATGCAGGATACAGATCCAGGTAAAGATATACAAGTATCTAATGTGATTGAAGCTGGGCCGGGGAAATGGTTTACCTCTTTATATAGGATAGGAGTTCTTAACCTGGAGTCTGTGAACTTTACATATATATGTATATATTTGGGGAATTATATTTCAATATAATTAGTTTCCTTTGTAATCCCGTATATTTTATGCAATTAAAAGCATGATTCTGAGGAGTCCAAAGACTTTGTGAAACTACCAAAAGGGTTTCCATGATTGAAAAAAGTTAAGGACCTCTGTGATCTGTGGACCTGTCCCCTTATGCCATATCTTGCCCTAGAAAAAAGTCCTGAAACCAATAGGAAGATGGGTAAAAGCCTTCTTTGTTATTGGCTTAAATTGATTTCAACTATAAGATCCCCCATACTTTTTCTCTATTGCTGATTGGAGTAGAAGGAAAACAATAACCATATTGTGCATTTGAACTTCTCAAAATGTCCACTTTGAAAAAAGCAAACACACCAGAGCTGGAGAGCATTGTGAGATGTAAAATGGAGAATTCTGAATATATTAAATCAAAAAAGTTTTATACAAATAAAACAAATGTTGCCAAGATTAGAAGAAAGCAGAAAATTGGGGAGAAAATTTTGTAGAAAGCCTCCTAGAGCACAGTTTCATATCTAAAACATATGCTTTGTCAAATTTATAAGAGCCATCTCTTAATTGATAACTGGGTAAAAGATACAAACAGACAATTTTTGAAAGAAGACATCAAAGCTATATATAAGCATATGAAAAAAATATTCTAAATCACTACTGAATAGAGAAATGCAAACCAAAACAATTCTGAGATATCATCTCATATCCATCAGATTGGATAAATGACAAAAGGAACAAAGGACAGATGTTGGAGGGGATGTGGAAACATGGGGATGCTGATACATACTAGAAATGTGAACTGATCCAACCATTTTGAAGAACAATTTGCAGTTACATTCAGAGAGTTATAAAAACAGTGTAATACCCTTAGGTACTCAGCAATATCAGCGCTGGGTCTGTTTCCCAAGGAGATTATGGTAAAAGGAAAAGAACCTCTATGCTCCAAAATATTTATAGGAGCTCTCTTTGTGGTGGCAGAGAACTGGACATTGAGGGGATGCCCATCAACTGGGGAATAGCTAAACAAATTGTGGTATGTGTTTGTGATGGAATTTTACTGTACTGTAAGAAACAGTGAGTAGACTGATTTTTTGAAAAACTTGGAAAGAACTAAATGAAATAATGAACAGCAAAATGAGTAGAATCAAGAGATCATTATACAAATCTACAGACATAATTCTTGATAAATAACTTGCAATTTTCACCTTTAGAGAATAAACTGAAAAATGGAAACATGAAAAGACAATCTCTCTCTATATATATATGTTTGCTGGATGATGCCTTCTATAACACAGGGAAGGTTGGAGATACTTGAAAATAAATTCTAATACTAAAATAAAAATTTTAATAAAAATTATACTAAATTAATAACATTTTAAAATTAAGAAAATAAAATATATTTTAAAAACACATTAGTAAATTATAACAGGTAGCCCCATCATTCTTGACTATCATTCTCAGTGCAGGTTACTCTTATGCAAATTTATTAAGTAAAGAAATTATTGCTAAGTCTTAAAAATGTCCTTGTTGGCTCTAATCTTGACCCAATCCAAGCCAAGAATCCTGCCAAGTACGCAAAGAGATGCCAACATAAATAGGTGTGCCATTTTTCATATGGATATGAAGGCAACAGGTATAATGGCAAGATCTCACTTTTGATCCCAAAGTTTGAATTCTTGGCTCTGCTACTTACCGGTTGCAGGACTGTGGGCAAATTTCTTTTGCTTCTTTTCCTTTCCTTTCCCTCCTCTTTCTTTCTTTTTATTTCCTTCCTTCCTTCCCTTCCTCCCTCCCTCCTTCTTTCCCTTTCTTTTTTCTTTCTTCC
>NW_025354631.1:0-2797 GCF_016433145.1 Gracilinanus agilis | reverse complement strand
CTCTCTCTCTCTCTCTCTCTCTCTCTCTCTCTCTCTTTCTTTCTTTCTTTCTTTCTTTCTTTCTTTCTTTCTTTCTTTCTTTCTTTCTTTCTTTCTTTCTTTCTTTCTTTTTCTTTCTTTCTTTCTTCATCTCTCTGTCCCTCTCTGTCTCTATCTGTCTGTCTGTCTCTCTGATTTTAGGTTCTTTTCCTAATAGTGACAATGGGTTGTGCTGAACACACTCTTTGGCTTGGTCCCCTGTGTAACCAGTGACTCACATTTGTGATTAGGCTGACTGCTGGAGTTACAGATTTAGTTTAAAGTAATAGAACAGAGATTGTCTTTGCTAGAAGTTATTAACCCATCCCAGGGACCTTTCTACTCTATCCTATAAGCTTTTGCCAACAAGCTAACTGACTTCATCAAGACGGACTCAGGAATAAAAGAAGTAAAAATAAGAACTGGAGGATGCCTAGATGTAAACCAAGAGACCTGTGGTAAAAACTTGCCAGGAGGAAGAGGGTTCAAAGGTTGAAATCTATGAGAACATCATTTTAAGAATGGAAAAGAAAATTGAAGTAGAAAGGTGTGTGTGTGTGTGTGTGTGTGTGTGAATTGTAAATATGGAAAATAAGATGACTGAATCAAGATCTTAAATAAGGTTTTGATTTGATTTGAGGAGTGAATGGTGGTTCCAAATCTTGTTTGGTTTCCAGAATTGGTTTCCTTTTCCTAATATATATTCATCCAAATGGAAGAATATGTCCTTTGAGTAAGATAAATTCTGGTCCAGGTATTGGTTTACAAAGCAGAAAAGTGGTTGTCCACTTCCTACCTCACTTACAAATTCTCACACATGTTCAACGTAGCAACTGTTATGTATGCCAAGAAGGGCATGGTTACAGAAGGAAAAAGTGTTATAAGAAAAAGAGAGTCCATGGAGAGAAAAAAAATCAATGAACAATTCTAGGGCTCATCCTAGGAAACAACAACCTATAACGGTAAGGGAATTGAGCTCAGTGGTGTTATAGAGTTCCTCTAAGTTGCCTCAGAATTCAAAATTCATATATAACTTTCCTTTCATAGGAAATTGTCTGAAGCTACACTTATAGGAATGAGAACACTCGGGCAAATAAGGAGATACATGTTTAAAAGCTTGACTTGAAAAACTTATTTTATGATTGTTAATTGATAGATTAACCTGATTTAGTCTTGATTAACCTTCAGTGTGTTTCTCCTTGATTCAAATGCAAAGGTCCACAAGAAAAGAAGACTAGATCTCTCTCCCTTTTAATGCTTATCCTGGGTTAGAAGGAAGTTTGATTTTGATTGACATTTTTTGAATTTGTGTGGTTCAAATTAATGTGAAAGAATTACACAACCTGCCTCCCTATACATGGATGCCAATGGTCAGTTTAGGAGTTTATTCTGTAATCTCATTAGTCTTTGTTGCAAATACAAATTACTGGGGGAGGATGGGGAAAGGGGAAAGTATTAAGACTTCAACATTTAAGCAGTGCATTCTAATTCTTAATCTCCAGCTTTATATTTTGTCATCCTTTACATTGAAGAAGTAAACATGTATGTACTGTGATAATCTCAAAGGACAGCTAGTTCACTATTGACTTATCTCTTGAGAAGAAAGTTAAAATGCCAGGTAAATGCAAAGTACTATGAAAAGATGTTGACTGAGATGAATTAATTTGCTACAACTCATTATGGTGATATAGGACTGGAAAGGGGGAAGAGATACCTACCTTGGTTTGGAAGACAGCCAGTAATCTGAAAACCTATAACTATTATTCAGAAGGGGACAACTTTGTTCTTTTGCTGATTAATCACTTGGTCATATTGGGGAGGGGCTGCACTGAAGGAGAAGAGCTTCTGTCAAACTGTTTCAGTGGTTTATTTTTTGGTTTTCTTTTCTTTTCTTTTGCAAGTACTATTGCCTATAAAGAATCGAGTTGGCAGAAGGAGTACATTTATTCAGAACCTTCCGTTTTGTGCCCTTTTATTGAAGTCATTTACTTTTTCTAGTACATAGGGTACTTGAAAAATTGGACAACTTTTACCCTAGTTTATTAAAAAAAAAGCAATCATTAGATAATACAAGGAGTAGACACCCATTCCCATGAACTAGACAACTTCTACCTTATTGTAAAGTAATGCTCCTACAAAAAAAAAAAAACAAACAAAAACAAAACCAACCTTAATTAGACAAAATTATTTTCCCATGGAATTATGTAGTATGGAGTGCACTGCTATCAGCAAGTACATTACTTTCCCTGGCTATGGGGATACCATCATGAGTTGGTGCCCCTTCTCTGGAATAGAATGCACTAAAATAAACAGTTGGTGAAAAGCAGGAAGAATTACGGAAGTGAAAATTTCAGATTATTCCTTAAGCAATTGAGATGAAATTGACCTTCTTAAATGCTAGCTGTTAAAGGACATTTTGACCAAGGATGAATGAATCTCTAGGTCCCTCAACTGTGTGTTTCTCCAGTTTTTCGGGAAGTAGAAGCAAAATAACGGAGGAGCGCCAGGATGAAGAAGGCCAATCCCAAATCCAGGGACCCACCAGTTGTCTTCACAGATAATTCCATGCGCTTTCTTCTTGCCCGGGATCCTGGAGGTTATAAACGAAAAAGTCGGCGCTAGGACCTAGTTAGAGCCTGGATTCCGTACTGCTTTTGGTCGAGAAGAGGAAGGAGGGGGTGAGGGGGAGGTGGGAAAGGAGGGTTGGGGGGGGGCGAGTCATTTATGCAGAGAAGGCGCTGCTGCCATTTCAACTCACTCCACATTCACTACTTGTGAG
>NW_025354630.1:0-3627 GCF_016433145.1 Gracilinanus agilis | reverse complement strand
CCTCCTCTTTGTTCTCTCTATTGTACGTGCTGCTTCCTGGCTGTGTGACCCGGGGGAGCAGCCTAACCTCTTAGTCTCTGCTCCCTTGTAAAATGGGGATCACAATGCCGCCTGCCCTTGCCTGCCACCGGCCACTTGTGAACGCTTAATGAGAGAAGAGTTATACAATGTGCCTGGCAAATAAGAAAGCATATAAAGCGTCGTCTGTAATTACTCTGTGGGCTCCTGGCGGGGAGGGCCGTGGGCAGCCCTGGGCACAGGGAGGGGGACAGCGGGCCCCAGGGTGTCTTCCTCTCCTAGCTTGGAGCAGAGAAAGGAGTCTGAGGGGGAAGGAGGCCAAGGGGTGGCTCTGGAGGGGAAGCAGGGGGCAGGAAGGAATGCCAGGCCTCTCCCCTCCTCCCAGCCATAGCCCAGCAATAAAAAGGATAATAGCTGACATTTATACGGCGCTTTAAGGTTAGCAGAATTCGTTATAGACATTATCTCATTGGATCCTCACAACAACCCCGTAAGGGAAGTGTTATTACCATTCCTATTTTGCAGAGGACCTGAGTTCGAATCTAGCCTGGCACTCAAGTACTTCCCGGTGGGTCTCCCCTAGATTAAGAGGAGGTTGGATGAGGGCAGCAGGCTGATGCCTCGGGATCTCTTCTCACAGTCACATTTCCAAATATTTGAAGGGCTTGGGAAGTTTTAGTTCTATATTAGTGAAAAGAGATGCTGTTTTTTCCCCATCCAGATTCCCAAACCCTTGAGTCTGGTGGTGGTGGGAGAGGGGAAGGGGAGCCCCAGAGCCCTGGGAAATGGAGGCAGCATGGTGGGGTAGGAAGACTATTGAATTTGGAATAAAAGGTCTTGTGTTCAGATCCTGGCACTGCTTCATACTGACTCCCCACGTTACCGTGACAAATAAACCAGTATTTATTCTGCACCTACTATGTGCTGGTCACTTCATCTCTATGTGCCTCAGTTTCCTCATCTGTAAAATGAGGGGCTGGTCACCTATCGAAGTTCTTCTCTGTCCTGGGGTGAACCTCAGTTTCTTTTCCTGAAAAACAAAGGGGTTGCATTTGCTGATTTCTAGGTTCCCTTCCCTCTCTGGATCCTATGACTTGTCCAGGGTCACAAAACTCCAAACTGAGTAGGACATGGAGCTCTATCTGCATGACACCCCCAGGCCAGCCTAACCATTAGGTGATGCTGCCTCTTCTGGCCTGGGTGTCAGTGGTTCTGCCCTACGCCTCAGGCCCTGGGGGGGGGTGGGGGCAAATCAGCGATCCTCTGAAGACCCTGCAGCCTTCCTCTCATGGCAGATGACCAGCTTCCTGTGGGCTCAGTCATCCTCTGTGCCCCCTTGCCTGCCTGGCCCCTTGATTAGACACGGTTCCCGTGGGAACGTTGGCACCAATATCTGGAGCTCCCTGGGGTCTCCCTGCTACCTGCCCACTGCTGCCGCTCCTATCAAACCCTGGAACAAAGGCCCCGGTGCCTGCCACCCGGCTGGCTCTGTTTGCCCAAGGTGGGTCCCTCCTGGCACAGATGCTGTGTAAATAGGGGAACTGGCCCCAGAGAGCTGCCTACAGGAAGAAGGGGATGATGGGGGCGCCCTTCCGGTGAGCTGCACCTGCTCTTCACGGCTCAGCTCCAGTCGGCACCCCAGACCTTCACTTCCCCAAACACCACGGCCTTGGAGAGCTTGAAAAGACCCCCCTAGCCACAAGGGTTGGGGAGGGAAAAGGACAGGGAGGCAGCAAGGGGCTGAGAACACATCTAAGCAGGAGAAAGTGGGATGTGGTAAAATGAGCAACAGCTGGGTGGCTCAGTGGCTTGAAAGCCAGGCACAGAGATGGGAGGTCCTGGGTTCAAATCTGACCCGGGACACTTTCTAGTTGGGTGACCCTGGGCAAGTCACTTCACGCCCATTGCCTAGCCCTTACTGCCCAGTGATACCCAGTATTGATTCCAAGATGGAAGGTTGAGATTTCTTAAATAAATAGGTAAGATGCCCCCTCTGGGAGCCCAGCTGGGAGAGGGGCACCTGCAACCTCCCTCCTTGGTGAGGATTAGGGCTGGGTGGCATTTTAAATAACGTTTTTTGGCTTAATCCGGGCCAGACCCCGTTGTTTCTGTGCTACTGAGAAGCTACAAATGTCTTCGGATCTCAGATTCCGTCAAATCTTCTCATTTTACAGAGGAGGAAACTGAGGCCCAGGGAGGTCCCAGGATCTTTGATCTAGAACAGGAAGGGAACTCGAGGTCACTCCTTTCTGGCACTTTGGAATAGCCCCAGCCAGGGAGCCGGATTCCCCTCTCATCTCTCTCCCACTCTCCTCCCTCATCCTCAGTTCTTGGCTTCTCGGGTCATTGGAACAAGTCTGATGCCTCCTGCAGCACGTGGCAGCCGCCTTGGCTTTCTCCTGAGACACCAGCTAGCCCTCCCGCCCTGGACAAGGGAACAGTAAACCGTTTGGGGATCTCTGCCGAGAAAAGCCCAAACGGGGTCCCCCCAAGCGGAGGGCCCCGGGGATCTCTCCCTCCGGATCTTCTCTAATCCGGTACAAGTCCAGGCAGCTTCCCTCATTTCCGACAGGCTAAAATACAAACTGCTCTGTGCTGGGCGGTGGTTGCCCTCCTCCCCTCACAATCCAGGCCGGCTTTCCATGGGGATTCGCCATGATTCTTGTTATTATTGTTTAACTCTCCGACCTTCCATGTTCCAGAGGAGCGGAAGGGCTGGGCAATGGAGGTTAAGTAACAGGACAGCAGTAGCACGTGTCTGAGGGTCAAATTTGAACCCAGGACCTCCCATCTCCAGGCCGGGCTCTCTATCCCCGGAGCCATCTAATTGCCCCTACATGGCCATTTTAAATGTCCGTAGCTAGCACTTATATGGCTTGAAGGCTTGCAAAGCACGTTGCATGTTATCCAAATAACTTTGGAGGTAGGTAGCAACTCCATTTCACAGAAGAAGAAACTGAGGCTGAGAGGGAGGATAAGTGCTTGCGGGGCTCATTACCTGACTCCAATTCCAGCGTCCTCTCCCCAGGTCACCCAGCCTGATTGCCATCTCCCACCTCCGTGCCTTAGCCTAGGTTGCTTCCCTTCTTCACCTCTGTCTCTTGGACCCCTGGGACCCCTTCGAGACTCAACTCCTTCTCGACGCCTTTCTCCATTCTTCCAGATGTTAAATCTCCTCCCGGAACCCGCGAGCCTCTTTTATATTTCTGCTTATGGCGATGAGGAGAAGAAGAGGACCCGCGATTTCCTTCGTGAACTCTCAGACCAAACCCCTCCTTTTGCAGTTCAGAGAGTTGCTCGAGGGCACAGAGAAATCCAGCGACTTGGCCAAGATCACCCCTCAGTCCCTCCTTATCCGACCCGTGTCGGCGTCTGGGCTCTTCCTCTTCCTATCTGCAATTTTGTGTAAGTCAGTGGGGCTCAGTTTGCTCATCTGTAGTGAAAAGGGGCTGAATTTGGAGTTAGGAGACTTGGGCTTATTCCTGGTTCTTTACCTCTGTTACCTCCATCCAACGTCCCTGGGCCTCAGTTTCCCCATCTGCAAAATGAAGCAGTGGTGCCAGATGACCTAGGTGGGGATCCTATCCCCCGCGACCAGAGCCTTTTAGG
>NW_025354629.1:0-7661 GCF_016433145.1 Gracilinanus agilis | reverse complement strand
AACCATCCCTTTAATTCTACTTTGGGGCAGCTCTAATTGTTAGGAAGTTGGGTATTTTCTTTTTTCCTGTGACATTAAATATAAATATGGCTCTTGGCAATCTCCATCTATTGCTCCTGGATATTGGATCTAGTTCTTGTCAGGACTAAGACAAAAAATAGTTCCTTTTCCAGATAAAAGCCCTAAAGACACTTGAGGACAATAATCGGGAGCTTTCCCACCACTCCCCCATTTAAGTTTTTTCAAGGCCCTTTCCCATCTTGATTGTCCTTCTGTTGACTCGCTTCAATTTATCAAAATTCTTCCACTTAATAATAGATACAAATGAATGACTGAACAAATAAATAAATGAAGAGATCCTTTAAGTGTTCTTCCAGGATTAATGCTGACCAAAGATGTATAATAGCCTACTACCACTTAAATGAAATCCTTCATTGACTGCCAATTTCTGATATAATATTTTATGTAAAATAGAACAAATATTGAATATCTATTGAGGAACTATTGATGTATAAGTCATATTACTAGTACTGGGGACTTCTTTTTTTTTTGGAGGGTGGGAGTAGAATCTAGATCATCGCCCTCATGGCATTCATAATCCAGATGGGGAGATAAGAATATAAACCTACATGAAACACTAAACAGCAATACCCACAATAAGTACTTATTACATACCTGCTATATGCAGAGTGCTATGCTGGGGAGTATGTAAAATTTACATGAGTACACATTAAGCATAAATAATGAATTAGTTAGCTTCTAAACAAAACACTATGTGAAATTTTGAGAGTTAGTAATGGACCTGAGGATTATGGTTCACTCCTCTAATTTCTGTTGTTTAAAACAAATACTGGTGGAGTTCTGAACTTCAAGAAGGCTCCAGCCAATTGAGCATCCTCACTGAGTGTGGCACCAATATGGCACATTCTTGGGAGTGGGAGGGAGGGAACCAAGCTTAGGAAGTGTGAGCTAATTCAAGTCAGAAAAAGATAGGTCAAAACAACTTGGGTGGAGGTCAACTGAGATGACTTGGAGGCAAAGGACAGACTTGAGATAGATCTTTGGTAGAAATTTATATAGGATTTGGCTAAGCCTTGGAAAGGTACACAGGATATTTATCTTGAGCCCGTTCATGGATGCTAATTTTCTAGTGAGGGAGTTTATAAGTTAATAGAAGGATCAAGCTAGGGCAGTTTCCTGGCCCCTAATAACTCTCTGGGTAGCAGCTGACTCTTTCCAAAGAATGCCAATGGTTTCACACAAAGCTTTAGTGCCTGTCTGCCTCACCACACCACATGTGTCTGAAGTGCCATACTTATTAAAAACCCAGCCGTGAGGAAGCCTTTCATTGCCCCAGCCCCATGGTCACACTCCCCTAAAGTCTCCAAGAAGCTCAGTGGCTAAATGCGAGTCCCAGCTGCTGTCTAATTTCACCTCTGGAAATAGCTCCAACAGCCGCCTGTCTGCCACTTGCCTGAGTGAGAGCCCCTCCCTGTCCAGAGCAGAACTCTTCCTTCTGGGAAACAGGGAGCTGGACACTTCACCTTGGAGGCAAAATTTATTATTTGACAACCCTAATATGTAATTGTTGATCAGTCATTCAGCACTTGTAGCCTAAGAAGAAGGCTTCGAATGAAAGAATGTTTGAGGAAGGAGAAGTCTCATAAGAGTTTTTATCCTGGGGTATATATTTTTATAATGATCTGAATAAAATTGGTTTCTTTTGTAATACTGTACATTACACTTAGCCCATTTAAAAATCTTATTCTGAGAAGGGGACCATGGGCTTCTCTAGACTGC
The DNA here is from genome assembly GCF_016433145.1 of Gracilinanus agilis. Classification (NCBI taxonomy): domain Eukaryota; kingdom Metazoa; phylum Chordata; class Mammalia; order Didelphimorphia; family Didelphidae; genus Gracilinanus; species Gracilinanus agilis. The sequence continues at coordinate 5,861 of NW_025354629.1, read as the reverse complement.
AAAAAAGAATCAGCGACACACAAACATAAGTTTTTGAAACTCCTGCTTTAGAAAATAAGCACAGATTGTTAGAGCTGAAAGAGACCTTAAATATTTTAGAACAAAGAATCAAGGAGTTCAAAGGTTCAAAGATAGCTTACAAAAAGCTCTTAACATGTAGAGTTTTGGAATTAGAAATTATTTCAGAGATCAGCTCATTCAAAAATCTGTTTTATCAGAAAGGAAAGGAAAGAAGGGAAACAACTTCCCCTAGGCTATATAGCTCAGGTAATGTCAGTTCCAGAATCAGAAGAGTCTTGGTTGGCTGAACCTAAGTCATGTGATTATCCCACTTTATCACGGTGTATTCCATCGTGGGCATGCCACAGGAACAAGGAAAGTGAAATTTCTTGTCACTGCAGGGTTAGATATGGACAGAATGAGTGTTCTAGGAACAGTATTATCTATAAGTAAAGTCTCAGAGGTAGGAAAGGGCAATACCTGTCTGAGGAATGCTGCTTAGTTCAATTTAATTAAAGCATAGAATACTTGGAGAGGACCTTCTGTGAGGTAAGCCTTGTGAGGGATAGTGGCTAAACTGGCTAGAGAGAGCCTTCAAAGCCAAATTTCCAGGTGGGGAAATGCAGAGAATCAGCACAGGTAGTAGAGATAGTGAGCTGGGCTGATGAGCACTGGTCCTAAGACTTTTCACACTCTCTTGGCTTGTGAGAAGCCCTTCAATCACAAGAGCTGATGGTGTTGTATCTGGACTGGAAAGACTCCTTTTTGAGGTCAGAGTTCTCTGGTAGTATTCAAGAAGAGTTAGATCAGCCACAGAGTGAGGGATTTTGCAGAGAACATTTTTGCCTGTGCTGTAAAGTTGGACTAGTGACTTTTTAAGTCTAGTTTAACTCTCTATCCAGTACAATATTAGTCAATACTTGCCAAATTAAACTGAATTGGCAAACAATAGAGAAATGCCTTGTATTTCAAAAAGAAGAAAAGAAGTTGGATCACAGATTCAGGACTGAAAGGACCATGCAGTATAAAATTGTCTAACCAATTTATTTTAGAGATGATGAAACTGAGGTCCAGAGGTGTTGGTGACTTATGTAAAGTCCTACTGTTGATAAGTAACAAAGATAGCAAATGGATTGTTGAAGAAACAAAGTGGTAGCAAAAAGAACAATTTAGGCTCCATATTTAGAAAAATTCAGATTGATAATAAAAACAATCAATAACAATAGTAATTGGAATTTATAGGATTCTTTAAGGTTTTCAAAGCACTTTAAAAACATTATCTTTTTTAATCTCACAACAATCCTGGGAGGTGCTGTTATCAACATCTTCATTTTACAGATGAGGAAACTGGAGTTTAAGTTGATTAAATGACTTGTTCAAGATCACGCAGTTAATAAGTATCTGAAGTTAGATTTGAACTTAAATCTTCCTAAGTTTAAGAATGGATAACATAGAATGCTAGAGTTCTAACTTTTAACTCACTATTAGAATGGCCAGGAGCCTCTGAGATCATGTTATCTATCCTCCTTATGTTACAAATGAGAAATCTGGATCCAAGATGTGTAGGTAACTTACCTTTACCCTCTCCTCCTCAAACCTAATTAAGAATGTTATCAACATTTAAATTCTTACTTTACTAGAATCTTCATGTGCCTTGCTAATTGTGTTCTCTCTTTCTCTCTCTTTCTCTCTCTCTCTCTCTCTCTCTCTCTCTCTCTCTCTCTCTCTTTCTCTCCATATATAAATGTGTGTATATATATGCATATATATATATAATATGTGTGTGTATGTAAATAGTATTATTATTCCTGTTTTACAGTTAAGGGCACCAAGGATCAGAGAGTTGAAATACTTTGCCCACAATTGCTCAGCTAAGCACCATGAAGCAGTTGGCTCTTTTAATCAGGTCTTCTGTATCCAAATTGAGTGTACTTTCTACCTCCAGCATGTTGACTTCCAAATAGGAAAACTTACAAGCTGTATTCCTTATTAGGAATTATCATGGAGAAACTTTCTAGATAGAGAAAGATGTCATTATAGGAATACATAGACCCCACAAAGTACCTAAATGATTGAAACCCCAAATCAATTCTAGAGTTCCAGTAAACTAACCTAAAATTCACAGAATGGAAGATACCCCTTATTCACTAGAAAGTGTTTGCTCTCTGGATCTTTGCCCAATTCCATTGTTCCTACCAAGAGAGTTAACATTACTCCTTTTCTACTGGTTAAGCCACTTCATTCCTAACTGAGCTCCCTCCTTCTCCTACACACTAAAATGGAGGCTTTGGCTTCTGACTTCATCATGTTTCTGTGTTTAAGAGAAACCTAGATTTTCAAAGTTTCAAGAGACAAAATTCCAGAATCTCAGACTTTAAGGCAGCTGAGAGGGAATCTAATCTGTAATGTAACAGACGGAAAATATCTTCCACAATGTCCCTTATCTAGTGGTAATGCAAGTTTTAATTTGATACCTCCTAGAAAAGGATACTGGTCATCTTTTAGGGCAGCTCAAGTCTCTTTTGAACAGCCCCACTTATTAGGAATCTGTCTCTTTGAAACCTCATCCTCAATTATGCTCTTCCCCAACATCTCTTGCTCTTAGTCTTTTCCTCTGGATCCAGCATATTTTATCTGATTTTCATTGAGACAGTCCATCATATATTTGCAGGTCATAAGAATGTCTACAATAAATCTCTATTTCTCCCTTGAGGCAATGCATCTCCAGTTCTATCAACCTCATGAAGTGGTCTCTTATGACATTAAAAGATGGAGTCTTTAGTCTCTAAACCTTATCTTTCCAGATAAAGACCATTTAATCAATGTCCTTTTTTAAATCTGACACTCATAAATAAAATCCAGTCAAATAACCAGAGTTCCCCATGCCCATCCCTTTTCAGATTCAGAGATCACTTATCCTAAATCTCAGACATATGGTCATCTAGTCATTTCATGTCTTCCAGAGACTGAGAACTCACTGCCTGGAAAGGTAGTCCAATCCCTGGCTAAACTAGTTGTCAGCAAAACCTTCCTTTTACTGAGCTGAACTCTACGTCCCTGACATTTCCCCCTCTTGTCATAGTTCTGTCCTTAGGAAACAAGTAAACCATAACATGCCTATTGTTGTCAATCAGGGATGTGCTGCTAAATGTTTAACGTCTATCTCTCCAGGGGAAAAATATAGGTATGACAGAAGTTTAAGGTGAATTTGCCTTATTAACATTTTCTCCATTACTTTCTTAAGTCTAGACAATCAACAAGACAATAAATCACAGACCAATTTGTAACTTTTGCCAATTTCTGACATATAAATGCTCAGACTGAAAATTTAACAATCTGCTCTTCTCATTATGAGCCAACTCCCACAGACCACTGTTATCCAACAATCTCCCCCCAGGAAGCCTGGTAATGTCTCTAGAAATTGGGCCAGGGGCTGTATTCCAGGAGTTATTTGTATGGACTTATCTAAGCAAATTCTAAATTATACCTCCTGCCACTCAGAACTGTGAGACTTAGGAATGACTGCAGAAAGCAATTTGCAAGTTAATTCAAGAAGTGGTATCTGTAGTGGGAAACCCAGAAGTTTTCCTTAACTCATATTGCTGCTTGAACTTGAATTCTATTCTTGACAGTCTCTTTTTTGGGGTTCTGTTCAACAGACTCCCTTAGTCCCAGTTTTGCCCTCAGAAACTCTATACTTTTTGAGCTTATGGTATATCTGTGACTCAGTGGCACCACCATCCTTGGAGGAATTTGGTTAGATGCCAACTTGGATTTGCTAATGATCAAGGATCAAGCTTTCTGAGTAAACTAATTTGGACTGAAATAGAATCCTAAGCCATTATCTGTGGCTAACTTCCCGAGTTAGAGTAATTGATGGCCCACTAAATAGCCAGAATGGCAGCTGCCAGAGCCCTAGATAGATCTGTTTAAATAGTTTAGTCAGCTTGGATTTCCCCCATATATTTAGCCATGATCATTCACAGGTTTATTAGAACTGTCTCATTCTCTTCTCCTGGTATACACTCCCCCCTTCATCCATACCTGTTGAAGTCATTCTCTTTAAGGGTCAATCAGAGACCATTGCCTTTGTGAAGCCTTTCCAAATTTTCCCCAGTTGAATACATTTTTTCCCTTCTTAACTGATCCTAGAACTGATCCTAGTTTGTTATCATCTGCTCTACCTCTAGCCCCATCACACATTGTTGTTTTTTACCCTTATATTCCCAAGGCCTAACAGTACATTCCACATAGTATGCACTTAAATATTTCTTGAATTGAATGTTAGAACATAGAATATTAGAGCCAAAAGAGTTTAGAGATCATCTGGCACAACAGATTTTATGGATCTCATTCTACAGAGGAGGAAAGAATGTAAGTTATTTTCTCAAGATCCTACCCAAAGCTATGGCTTCTAACCCCAATCCTGCCCTCTTTTTCACTTTCTCTCAATTTTGAGAAGACTATCCAGGTCAGGGTAAATTCTGAATAAATGTGGAAAGAGGTCAGTCAACCCATCTTAGATGACCTAGAAGTAGACTTACAATAATTGTGTCTTCCTATTAATTTGTTATGATGAAAGCACTTTGCAAATTTTAAGTAATGTCTAAATGTAAAGTGTTACAGTGATGGTAATGAGCAATGATGCTACTTGGAAGCAGATGAATGATGAGATGGCCCCTCAAAGATAATTTCCATCCTACCAATACTACTACTTATTCTACTACTACTACTGGTCGACTAGGTGACACAGTGGATAGAGGGGCTGGAGTCAAGAATACTCATCTTACTGGATTCAAATGTCATCTCAGACACTTACTAACTACATGATCCTGGGGAAGTGACTTAACCCTGTTTGCCTCAGTTTCCTAATTTGTAAAATGAACCAGAGAAGGAAATGGCAAAACACTCTAATATTTTTGCCAAGAAAATCCCAAAAAGGGTCATGAAAAGTCAAATATGACTGAAAGAATAGAATAACTCCTTCTCTTCCTCATTACCATAGCTGTATAGCAATTAATGCTTTTTAAAGTGTTTTCCTCATAATACCACGATGAAATAAAGATAATTTTCTCATTTTGCAAATGAGAAAACTGAAGCTAAAAAGTTAAATGGCTTTCTCAAAGTTATGTAGGGAATAGTAGAGACTCCGAGATGGGTGCTCTTTCCAGCGTATCTTTATAAATAACAGATCAGAAGTAGCCAAATCTTCTACAACTCAAGATTATAAAATGTTACAATTCGAAGGGACACTTAGAGATTATCCAGCCTAACCCTCTACAAGCATAGTGCTTAGTACCTACAGGCACTTAATAACTGTTTATTGACTGTTAGAAAGGAGCTTGGTGATCATTTAGTCTGGCCAAAGATCCAGAAGGAATGAAGGGCCTCTTCTTTTCTTAGCTCGATGCCCATGACAAAGCATGGTCTCCAGTAATGTAATTGGGCAACTGGTGGGGTAATGATTGCTATTTCTGCCTGTGCTTTTTACCTTTATTGTGTTATACTCAACCTGGATATCATCAAACACCTTTGGGAAATCAATCATTTCCTTATGTCCTTATGTTTTTTTTTTTTTACTTCCTTCATTTATAACCCCTTCCCCCCCCCCATCTCTAACATGCACACCCACACAAAAACCCATACTTACATACACATGACCTAATGGTGTTCAAGGGAAATACCACTGCCCTGGGAGCCAGAAGACCTCAGCCCTAGTCCTATCTCTTCTACGGCCTAGTTCGCCTAGAAAGCAAGTCATTCCCTCCCTTTGTGCTTCAGATTCCTCATCTCTAAAATGGGAACTTGTTTCTTCATTCAATGATTATTGTGATATAAAGGGAAAAAAATACATGTAAAAT
>NW_025354628.1:0-6801 GCF_016433145.1 Gracilinanus agilis | reverse complement strand
TCTCTCTCTCTCTGTCTCTCTCTCTCAAAAAACCCTTATTTTCTGTCTTAAAATTGATACTAAGTATTGTTTCAAGGCAGAAGAATGGTAAAGGCTAGGCAATTCAGGTTAAGTGACTTGCCCAGGGTCATGGAGTTAGGAAGTGTCCGAGGCCAGATTTGCATTCAAGACCTCTAGTCTCCAGGCCAAGCACTCTATCCACTGAGCTACTTAGCTGCCCCAGGAAGTGTTTCTTGGTATGTTTCTAGTCTTGTGTTTTAGGAACATTGCTTTGCTGTTTCTCTGTCATCTCTTAAAGACTGGTTGATCCATTTGTTCTAGGAGCCCCAAAGTCTCAGCTAAGTGTTACCAGAATAGCACTTAGTTACTTAGTCTAGTCTTTGTTGAAGATTAGACTTTGAACTCCTTGAGTTTTGGGTTAAAAGAAAACCTTTGGGGGCAGCTGGGTAGCTCAGTGGATTGAGAGCCAGGCCTAGAGACCGGAGGTCCTAGGTTCAAATCCGGCCTCAGACACTTCCCAGCTGTGTGACCCTGGGCAAGTCACTTGACCCCCATTGCCTACCCTTACCACTCTTCAACCTATAAGTCAATACACAGAAGTTAAGGGTTTAAAAAAAAAAAATTAAAAAAAAAAAAAAAGAAAACCTTTCTTATGTACATGTGAAAAACAAAATGGTCCCTGTCCTCAAGGAGTTTATAATCTAAAAGATAATGGGCAGAGAAGCAAGATAAATTGTACAATGGGAAAATGACCCAAAAAAAGTTCAAATAAAATAACCTAAAAAAATTTAAGAAATAAGAGATCACTTTGGGTAGGCTAGAACAATGGCTCTGGTCACTGTATGTCCTGAAACTCTTATAACAGAGAGACTAGAGGCTCAGGTATAACTGGAATAAATAGGGAGTGACAGGGAGTGTTGCAAGTCACAAACAGCTGACAAAAAAGATCAGATTTTCTCTTTCCATTCTTCTGAATATGAAAGATGGAGCAAGCACATTTCCATTTTGGACTAGGTAGGAAAGGGTATGTGTGAAGAGCCTGCTCTTCGCTTGGTTGGGTCTCTGGAGGTAGGATGGTGTGGCGAAGAATGAAATGAAAATGAGCCAGAGTGCAAGTGAAATTGCAGAGGCTGTTCCTTCTCTCTCTTGTGCCATCTGCTGATTTTAATTTTTATACCCTCTTTTCTTTATGATCTCATACAGGTTTTTTTTTCTTCCCATACATTCAAAATCACATATTAACTTTTGAAACATCATAAATTTGACATTTACTAATTATCTTACTGTGGTTAAACAAAGAAGTAAGCTTGTCAAGAATTATTCATTATGGGCTGGCTTAGTTTGAACTTATTCTTTTCAGCCATGCATAAAGTACAAGTACATCAGTTCCTAGCTAAGCATAATAGTTAATTATATTTTAACTAATTATATTATGTTTATAGTTACGTTATATCAGTCTGGTCCAATGTTTTGTTCCCATGGTGTTTTTTCTGTTATAGGATCACTAAGAATACAGTTCTGGTAGGGTGATTCTGTGCTAGTTTGTCATTGCCATAATTTCTTTGTGTTTCACTGTTTCTATGGTCTATAGGAGTTTGGGAACAAACTCAGGCCAGGTATTTTCTTGCTGGGAACTTTAGAAACTTGCATTAACTCACTAATTGCTGGGTTTTTGCTAGGCTGATTATAGGGGAAATTTCTATACTCTAGGGGGTTGTGCAGGGGTTTATTTTGGGATAGAGTAGTCTATGGCTGTGATTGTTCTTGCCATGAACCTATACTGTTTTTCTGTGTCTCCTTTGAGCTGGATAAGGATATTGATTGCAATAATTTCAATGCAAGTGAATGTCACTGTAAAAAGAATCACATGGGATAAACTGTGTGTGGAATTTCCATCCTCCTGACAACCTGCCGTGCTGGATTGTCAGAGCTTGTGAGTAGCTGTGCTAACCTCACAGCCTTGATGGCATCTGGCAGGTATGATCATATGAAATAGAGCCCAGCCTGGCAACTTTCCCATGGGTCATGGACCTGTTGCGAGTGATGAAGAAGTTATGGAGGGAATTTCCTTTTCTCCAGATGAGATGAACTGGTTTTTTTCTGGGACTGATTTTTCTCTGTTTTTACTACTCTCCCTCTAGACTCTCTACTGTGGCCATCAGATATATCACCTGGTCCCCACTACTGACTCAGCTTTGCCCACAACATGACTCCTGTTCTGGCCTTGCAAATAGAAGAGACATAAAGAGCTCAACAGACACTGGATCAGGGTCAACACATTCCCTTTTATCTGTTGTCTAGATCATATTCAGACCCTGATGGTGTTGCCCAACATCATGCCTGGGGCATTGGTTCATTTGTAATCATTTGTGTGTGTATGCATATGTATAAATGGATATATATATGGACATATATATATATATATACACACATACATATATGGAGAGAGAGACAGAGACAGAGAGAGACAGGGAGAGAGAGATTTAAAGCACAGAGACTTTTTTTTCAGTTCTAAATTCTCTCCTCCCTACTCCTTTTCCCACCCAAGGAGAGGAGAAGAAAAACAAAACTATTACAAATATATATAGTTGTGCAAAACAAATTTACACATTAAATTCTTGAATCTTTTTAAATACTTCTTTTGAAAAATGTATTGGTATCTTTGGTTTTTATATCACTTTCACTTCCAAATATATTCCTATGCCCTTTTCTCCCCCCAGAGAGCTATACCTAGTAACAAAGAATAAAGAGTAAAAAAGCAGCTCAGCGAAACAAACCAATACATTAAACAAAACTCATAATATAAACAGTTTCACACCAAAAGTTTCCCAGCTCTGCAAAGAAGGGGCATTTTCTCTTCTTTTCTTTTGGGCTAAGCTTATTGTAATTATACAGCATTTGATTTCAGCTTTTGTCATTTCTTTTTATATTGTTGCAGTCGTTGTGAATAGTTCCTGGTTCTCCTTACCTCCCTTTATATTAATTTATGTCTTCCCATGCATCTTTGTATTCTTCATACACATTGTTTCTCACGGTGGAGTGATACTCCATTACATTCATGTCCTGAGTTCTTAGGTTGGATTTAGCTTCTCTTATAATAACTAACTCATTGGCTTTTATTCCATGCTGTCCAGAAACTTGATATCTATTAGGTTTTCATTTCTGGCTTCTCTTGGTTTGACTGATCTGGTTGCTACTCATCCTGGTACTGACATTCTGATGTGGTGGTGTGAGTAAAAAGAAAGGGTGAATTAGTCAAAGAGTTGAGAACAAAAGGAAGTTATGAATCTTTCTTTGGCTCAGAAAAATTAAGATCATTGTATTTTGTAATTTTCTAGGTCTGTCATCTTGGTGTTAACTGGTCTGGCATTTCCCCATTTGTGTTGAGACTCATCACTTGAATAAATACTTAAGAATGGTTTCTCTTTATATATTCAGTGGAAACAAAACAGGTTTGAGTCTTAACCACATTTACAGATTCATATCCCTTGATTTCATTCATATTTGGTAGCACTGAAATGTTTTCCAGGTCATAGGCCTCTTAAATCACACCTGCTGTTACTTCTCCTTTAGCTATAAGCTCATTCTGTCATTCCTCCCTATGCCCACACAGCTTTATTTACTTCCTGAAGTTTCATTTGCTGCACCAGGCTAGTCAATACTTCTCTGGCATCTCTTCAGATTTAGGTTTGAATACATTAATCAACCTAGCCTGGACCAAGAAGAGTGAGGAGGGGGTTGATTTGAAGACATATCATTAACCTCCTTTGTTCAATCTATGGTGTATGTATATGAGGCTAAGGCTCTAATGCCCAGATTATGCCCTTACTTTCTTTCTCTTTTCACAGTCCAGGATCTGTTCTAGGCCTAGGCTGTTTCTCCTAAACTAGATCAGGCAGGACTTTCAGATAAATTTAATTGATTACATTATACCTCTTTTGACTCAAGAGAAGTGTAAAATGGAACATGGCTAAATACAATGTAACTAAGGAGTACATGAGTAATATACAATGGTGCCCCTCAAATATCAGAATTAGTTCAACTCCATTATTTTATGCTACCAACTTTTTACCACATATACTTTTCTCTCCTTATTCTTTCACTTTGGCCTAATTTCTTTTTTCTTTCTTTTCTTCTCTTCTTATACTTTCTCCTCAACTTTTTCTGTCTTCTGACCAAAATGTCTTAGAAGACCTGGCCTTGAATAAGAGGGAAAAAAGAATGGAAGATGATATTTAGCTACTTAATTAAATATCTACATTTCATAGAGGTTGACATCACTGTAGTACTTTATTACTGCCCTTATCAATTTTTGTGTGGGTTGGCAAGCAGAGAAGTGAGGATAAGGAGAGTTGAAAATGTTAAGCTATTGTAGCCTTAAAATATTTTCCTTGAGGGGGCAGCTGGGTAGCTCAGTGGATTGAGAGCCAGGCATAGAGATGGGAGGTCCTAGGTTCAAGTCTGGCTGTGTGACCCTGGGCAAGTCACTTGACCCCCATTGCCTACTCTTGCCACTCTTACTACCTACCCTTGACCCCCATTGCCTACTCTTACACAGTATTGACTCCAAGACAGAAGGTAAGGGTTTTAAAAAAAAATATTTCCCTAGATATGAACCAAAATTCTATCTCTTTTTGTAGGGGTTGGGGGAAATGGAGAGGCTATGAGCCATAATCAGAGGATCATAGATTTAGAACTGGGGGGACTTTAGAGGACATCTAGTTCAACCCCTTTATCCTACAAATAAGGAAATGAAACCAAAGGTTATTTTAAAAAATTTCCAGTCACTGTGTCTGTAGAGCCTTGAAACTAGGTCTTTCTGGTTTCATGTCCAGCACTTCACTATATCATCATCTTAAAAGAAAAATAATAGCTGGAATAATATGGCTATCAAGTTCCCATTTAGCAGCATTCCTTTGGAATTCTCCATCCTGCCTTCTTGTTGGGTACCTTCTCTTAGCTCTGCCCCCTTTTCAGTTTACTTTTGTACACTTTCTCACTCTTGTTAAGACTGTAAGTTCCTTGAAGGGACTGCCTTTGTTTTTGGAATTTGTATCCAGTATAATACATTGTGGAGCACATTGCAGGTGCAGTTTATTGACTGACCATTATTCATTGCCCCATATATATTAAGTAGTCCAAATTCACTGGGGCAGCAACCTGTTTCAGAACTCTTCGGTGCCAGATTAAACTGAACTAGATTAAAATGTGATTGGTAAATGTTTAACAAAACAAATGATAACACATATAACATCAATTTGTGGTTTTCTAAGTCAATATTGGGCCTAGGGAAGCCATTGAGTTTGACATTACTCATCTAACTGGTTTTTTCTGTTCTCCTAATGAGAGTTGGGGCAGGGACAGTCTAGTTTTCCTTGTAGTTTCAATATTTAATGCAGTGAGTAGCATATAGTAGGTGCTTAATAAATGTTAACTGATTGGCATCCAGAAATCTAGAGAAGGATTTAGTATCCAGAACAGAAAGAAATGAGTTGTTGCAAGGACAAGAGCTTGCCGGTAAATCTAGAAGCAGGAACAAAAAAATCAGTTCTAATTGGCTGATAAGTCCAACATTACATCTCAGTTTAACTTCTGCTTTTGAATTATTACTATAAGTCCCTAAACAATGGTTTTGTGCTACTCTTAGAAAGCAGGAGAAGTGAGAATGGAGGAAAAAAATCACAACAAACTTAAGTACTTTCTCCAGGGAAAAATTGATGTGGTGCAGTCCAATTACAGCAAGGTTAATAGTTTTGCATCTTACAGCTGGAAGGGGCATTAGGGAACATCTATAATAAAAATTCCTTATTTCAGGCAGTTAACTATCAGAGTTGGGATTAGAACTCGGGTCCTCTAACTCCAGAGCCAATGAGCTTTCCATCACATCTAAGAGATAACAGTAGGAGAAAGGACAGAAGGGGAAATTAAGTAGGGCAGAGAAAGGGACAGGGAGGATAAAAGGAGTAGGGAGGAGGAGGAAAATAGGAAATGAGAGTAGAAGATGAGGAGGGTGGGAAAAGGAAGGAAGAGGAGTGAAGTGGGAAAGGAGGATAAAGAAGATGGGGCCTAAGATGATGGATGAATAGATTAAAGAAGGAAAAGGGAGAGGAAAGGGGAGAAGGTGGGTGAGGAAAGGACAGAGTAGATTATTAAGGGAAGGAAATCAGAGATATGGAAGGGTAGGAAAAGAGGGAATGGAGAGATGTGGAAAGGAGAGGGAGAAGAGGAAGAAAGGGGTGGAAGAGGATGGAAGAAGGGGTGGGGGAAAGGATGATGGGAACAAGAGGGAGAAATGAGGAAAGGAAGAAGGATTTGGATGGAAAGGGATGGGGAGAGGAGAGACGTGTAGAGGGAGGAGAGGAAAGGGGAGTGAGGGAAGGAGGAGACAAGAAGGGAGGGGGTAGAGGGACAGAGAGAGAGAAAAGCAGAGGGAGGGAGGTAGAGTATGAGAGAAGGAAAGGGAGGAGGGGAAAAGCGGGAGAACGCGATTAGGGAGAGGAGCTGAGAAGAGGATAAAGAAGCTCTACAACGGCTCTGCAGCTGCCCTCCAACAACCCTGTAACCATCCAAGCTAGCTGGACACTCTGCACACCCACGTGGCTCTCAAGGTGCATCCGGGTAAGCAGTAGTGGGGGCGGGACCGGCGACGACGCGTGGAAGTAGGGAGGGGACTCGCTAACACGCATCGACACTCGTAGAGCTTGCGACCGTCCAGGCTCGGAGAGCGGCTGAGAAGCTTCCTCCGAGCGCCCTGCAGTGCTCCCCTCCCCCACTCCTCCTCCTCTTCGTCCCTCGTCCTCC
>NW_025354627.1:0-6040 GCF_016433145.1 Gracilinanus agilis | reverse complement strand
ATGGGCAGGTAGGTGGCTCAGATAGAGTCAGACCGGGAGTCAGGAGGCCCTGGGTTCAAATTTGGCCTCAGATACTTCCTAACTGTGTGTCCCTTGGCAAGTCACTTAACACCAATTGCCTAGCCCTTACTACTCTACTGCCTTTTAAATGAAAGTATTTATTTTAAGATGGAATGTAAGAGTTTAAAAAGAAAAAGGCAATAAAGCAATGGATTAAAAAAAAGACAGAGCGTTTATTAAATGCTTACTATATACATGCTATTATGCTTACTATATAATATATGCATGGCATTGTTCTGAGCCCTGGGATACAAATACAAACAAACATGACAATTTTAGTGGGTTACCTTCTAGTAGAGGAAGACAATTCAGTTAAGCTAGAAATTGTGGAAGAGAGTGCTGCCCCACGGAGTACCAGGGTAAGGTAGAAGGTAAGAAGTACTCTGGAGAATGAATCAGAGTGAGTGAAGGGACACATGGCCAAAGTCCCTCTTAATTATTGGTGCTCTTGGGGAAACAGTTACCAGGGAGGAGATTAGGACCTCAGGGAAGAGGTTTCTCCAGGAGATGAAAGTGACAGGTGATGAGGAGGAGGAAAAGAGCTCCAAAAGATGTTAGAGAGGGAAGCCTTGAACCCAGGTCTTCTCAACTAAAAGGTTTGCCTTAATCCATGACACACACCTTCCAAAATTTCCATGCCGCATTTGCTGCTTCATTTTGGGGTAATGAAAGCTCTACTGTTAAGTTTTTCTAAATCCACAAGTGTTCCCTCTAGGATATACTTTCCTCAGAATTAAAGTAGGAATAAAACCTAGAACTTAGAAGGAAGCCTTGCAGATATTCCAAACTAGAGTTACATATTACACTATGGCTTTTAAATGGTTTATGTTCTCTAATGTATTGTGTTTGCTGACAATTTAATGTTTTCCTCCACTGTTGTAATGTGTTTCACATTTCCCTCAGTACCCTAGAATGCTATTGCCATGAGTACAGCTAGGTCCTGATTAGTTTGAATAATGAATCTCCCTGAAGTGGTTCCATGTATTCGAATTCCCACTTTTCAAAGTTATAATTATATAAAATATGGTAATTGGTTCCAGCCCGATGGAAATATGTAGTGTGAATTTGAATAATGCATTAACTACTTTAAAGAGATTCATTATTCACACTAATTGAGACCTAGCTATAGTAAATATATATTATTTTTTTAACCCTTACTTTCTGTCTTAGAACTCATACTAAATACGGATTCTAAGGCAGAAGAGAAGTGAGGGCTAGGCAACTATGATTAAGTTATTTGCCCACAGTCACACAGTGAGGAAATGTTTGAGGCCAGTAAATATAGACTCTTAAAAAATTTGCCAATACAAAGAATTGGAAACTCAATTTTCCCTCAATTGGAGAATGCCCAAACAAATTGTGTTTTAGGTTGGTTAGGAATGATGAACGGATGATTTCAGAAAGAACTGGAAAGAACTACATGAACTGATGAAGAGTGAAATAAGAAGAACCAGGAACAATCAAATGTGGTAGACTTAGCTGCTAACAGCAATACAATGATCCAGAACAATTTAGAGGGACTTATGAAAAAGAATGCTATCCACCTCCAGAGAAAGAACTGCTAAAGTAGGAATGCAGATGAAAACATATGATTTATCACTTGTTTATGTTTATATTTCTGGGTTTTGGTTTTACAAGACTATTCACTTACATAAATGTATAATATGAAAATATGTTTTTCATGATAATACAGGTATAACCCTGATTGAATTGCTGGCCAGCTCTAGGAGTGGGGAGGGATTTGATTTGATATTAAAATAAAAATAAAAAATAAAATAAAAAAACATTTTAAAAATCTGCCAATACATTGGAGATGATATATAGATAAACAGATGGAATATTTATTAAATATTTACTATGTGCCAGACATTGTGCTAGATGCTAGGAATATAAGTACAAGCAATCAAGAAAGTTTCTATGTTCAATGAACTTAATTATAATGAAAGGAGAAAGATCATTTAGAAAAGTGGATGGGCCAGTGTAAGGGGAAGGAAGTGACATCCAGAGAGAGGTGAGGAGATGCTTCTAAGTGGCACATATATACCTATTTTTTCCTGCCATATGATTAGAGGAAAGAATGTTGGCTTTGGAGTCAGAGAACAAGGGGTTAAATCTGGCTTTGCCATTTGCTCCTTGTGTGATTTAAGGCAAATCACCCAGCCTCCTCTAGGCTTCAGGTGCCAGGATGATAAAATAAATGAGGTGGGCTATACTATAGGGAAAGGAACTAGAACTCTTCAGGGAGACACCCCTCTACCTATGCAACATCTCCTCTGCAATTTATAGTTTCAGAAACTTATCTGGAGAACTGAGAGTTTAACTTTCAAAGGCTTAAACAACTAGGATGTGTTGGAGGCAAGAAGCCTTCTTCATTTCAAAGTTTGCCACTTCTATCTCCTATGTCATGCTGTTTGTATGATGGGTATATGTGTACACATACATATGTTGTCATTGAATTGTTTCAATCATGTTGTACTCTTTGTGACCTCATTTGAGGTTTTCTTGGCAAAGATACAGAAGCAGTTTGCCATTTCCTTCTTTAGCTTATTTGACAGATGAGGAAACTGAGGCAAACAGAATTAAGTGACTCACCTAGGATCACACAGCTACTAAGTGTTTAACCAGTGGAATAGGTGAGAGATAGGCAGGATTATATGTTTTAATTCAGTTGTGTCCCGATTCTTCATGACCCTATTTGGGGTTTTCTTGGCAAAGATACTGGAGTAGTTTGCCATTTCCTTCTCCAGCTCATTTTACCAATGAGGAAACTGAGGCAAGTAGGGTTAAGGGTCTTACCCAAGGTCACATATGTTTGATGCTAGATTTGAACTTAGGTCTTCCTAACTCCAGACCTGGCACTCTATCCACTGCACCAACTAGCCAATATGTATGTGTGTGTGTGTGTGTGTGTGTGATTGTATACTAGGAACTAAACTTGTAATTTCTTTGGTACAAAGAATTTCTGAGTGAGGAAAGTCTCTTTACTAATGCAGATTGGCACACTCAGCAACTTTTAATCTCAGAGTTGCTTAGAGAATTCAGAGGTCAGGTAACTTGCCTGGACTCACATAGCTGTTATGTGTCAGAGGCAGGGCTTGAACATACATCTTCCTGGTTCAAAGCCAGCTCTGTCTAAATTAGATTAAACATATGCTTATTTATCAAGATTGACTTGTTATCCCAGCCATATTAATGTCAGTATTTTTGCTGGGTTGCTCTTAATGTCAAAAAGATTTCTTTAATGACCTATAACATTCCTAGGTTTTACATTCAATCAACTGTACGTGGCATCGCTGAGGCTGGTTCTATCTTGGGAAAATACACTTTGGTTTTCATGCCAAGTCTGAAGCTGTCAAAGATTTATAAAAAATAATCTTTGGACTGATACTTTTTCCAGGATGACTGAAGTGTTACTTATAGCATATATACATGGGTAAATAGTTCTTAGGGACTGGTGCTTTCTTCCTCCTGCCCCCTCCCCATTCTCTATGATGAGAAGCTTTTACAGCTGTGAAAATATGCTGACTCTCTCCATATATTTTTCCCCCATGCCTGAGCTATGCTTTCTGAAGCTGTAGTTTCTCAACAAGAATAAAATTGGCCATTGTTGAATTAGTCTGAGTACAATTCAGTGAAGAACAATAATCCTAAGACCTGGGGTCTTATGGGAAAATGTCCATGACAATTAAGTTTAGAAGCCACCGTGTATTCACCCTAGACACCCTCTTGTTGGGTTTAAACAAGTAATTGTTCTATATGGGATTCCATTTTTCAATTTCTGGTCAGGGCTAGGGAAAGCTAAGTTTCAGTTCACTTAGAAATCATTACACAGTAACTCCTGGCAAAGACTCATCACGTTTTTGTAAAAGGGCTATAGATCTTCTTGGTTGATTAGTTCTTATTAGTCAGTGGAACATTGGCTTCTTGAGGAAGAAAAGAGTTCCCTTTTCTCCTTCTTCCACTTAATGTCATTTATTTAATGTAAAATGTCATTTATTTAAGGTAAAAAATCTATTATTTATTTAGTTATAGGGCTTACAGGGAAAGGAAAGAGAGTGGATAATTATTTACATAGCATATACTATGTGCCAACATTTTTTTACAAATAGTGTCTCATTTGATCCTCACAGAAATCATATTATTATCACCATTTTACAGTGGAGGAAAGTGAGGCAAATAACACTTAAGGAATTTTCCCAAAGTCACACAGTTATAAATATCTGAGGCCTAAACTGATCTTAGGTTCTTCCTAACTCCAGGCATGGCACTCTATCCATCGTACCACCAGATGCCTAATGACATCATTGTTTTTGCTTCTAGTCTATCTAGAAGGCTATGAGAACTATTGGACAGAACAGCAAATCAACAGTGAAATGGGTGATCTTGTTTTTCTTCTCTTCCTACCATTGCTTCTAACTTGCCTTGTAATTATGGTCAAATCAAAAGACCCTCTGAGCTTCAGTTTCCCTTCCCTAAATATCCCTTCAGTTGATCTGCCTCACAGAAGTATTGTGGGATATTTTTAAAGTAGTGCCCTGCCCCCTGTCTCTGAGATATTGACATTTAGTGAAAATTGCTTTGCAAATGCATAGTATGAACTTATAGCAAAGCAAAAAATAAATGCAAGTCTGAAAAAAAAACATAATATGCCTCATACTATATTTGCTATATTATTTCAAGGAATGGTGACAGTTTTTACTGGTGGTTTCAGTTAAATAAAGAGTTCTAAAATACGTTATCTGATAGTGTATCATAAAGACCAATAAACCAGTTGTTCCATTAATGAATATATTATAAAGTCCGGGAACTTCTTGGAAAACAGGCTGCCTCTATCCCTTGGGACCTAAGACCTTGGGACTCTTGCATGATCATTACAGGTAAGCTTAATAAACAAGAGCATTCCTAAGGTGAGAATCAGAATTCAGGATGATAGTATCCACCAGTCTGTTAAGCCTCCCAGCACACTGAGTAATATTTCTTCTATGATCCTAAGAGGAATATTAGTGGCACCTGGTAGATGTAGGTAGTATGGTCGAAAGAATCCATGATTTGAAGATATGGATTCAAATCCCACCTTAGATATTCTGTATTCAATGTTGGGCAGTAGTCACTTAAAGTTAGTCCCATTTTCCTCATAAGTGAAATGATGGGATTAGACTAAATGACCTGCAAAGTTTCTCCCAGTTCTAAATATGGATAAAAATGTCCTTAGGCAAGATTCTAGGTATAGGTATATATGAGAAATAGAACGAATAGGGGTTAAGGGTTCTCTGAAAGAGACGATCAATATTAATGGAAAATTTCAGATGGTAACCAATATTCATTCTGCAGGAATTCATTCATCCACTATGAAACGAGTTACTGACATATAAAAGTCTGGGGTGTACCATTCATTTTCTGTAGAAGACTCATAGTACAATCCATAGAGGTACTTACTATAAAAGTAGGGAAAGCCTGAGACATCAGCAATTGTCTTTGTATCACACATCATGTTGAAAGACTCCTTACTGAACAGAAGCTAAGGCTATTTATGGAGTTATGGTGGTATTATGGGAAGAGCCCTAGGTTCTGATTCTGAAGATCCGGGTCCTAATCCTGATTCTGCCTTTTACAGTATATCATCTTGGGCCAATATTTCTTAGACCCTCAACTTCCTCCTCTATAAAATAAGGGGTCTAGAATAGATGAGGCCACTCAAGTCCCTAAATCTATGAAGATAAGCATTTTAGGAATGGCATCTGGAATATTCAAGTATGGTCAAGAGCAGTATCATACCCTATGCGCTGTAAAGAGTCATATCTTTTTGGCAAGAGGGCACTTGAGTGATTTGATCATGTTTTCTAGATATATATAAGATGTATATTCTAAATGCCTGCATGCATCGCCACCTTATCAGCTCTGAGCCTTAAGTCACCAATTCTCCAAACTCAAACCAAATAGAGAGGGAGAGAGAGAGAGAGAGAGAGAGAGAGAGAGAGAG
>NW_025354626.1:0-2749 GCF_016433145.1 Gracilinanus agilis | reverse complement strand
TATTGATTTTTAATACTATTCAATCTATTTTGCAAGTTTCTTGTGAGAATCAAATGAGATAATACTTGTGCTTATTTGAAAAAACCTTATATTCAGAAAAGACAATAAAATTTCACCTCAAATTTCACCTTCATGGGGGGCAGCAGGATGGCTCAGTGGATTGAGAGCCAGGCCTAGAGATGGGAGGTCCTGGGTTCAAATCTGGCCTCAGACACTTCCTAGCTGTGTGACCCTGGACAAGGCACTTAACCCCCATTGCCTAGCCCTGTAACAAATAAAATTAATATAGAAGGATATATACATATAAAAGATATTAGGGTTTAAAAAATTTTAAAAAAACATTAAAAAAAATTTTACCTTCACTTCAAAGGAAGCCTTTTGAAAAGTATCATAGGATCATACAGTTAAAAGAGATATTTAAGGTTATCTAGTATAGTTTTCTTTGCAGATAAGAAAACTAATTAAGAGGTTATGTAGGGGGGCAGCTGGGTAGCTCAGTGGAGTGAGAGAGTCAGGCCTAGAGACAGGAGGTCCTAGGTTCAAACCCAACCTCAGCCACTTCCCAGCTGTGTGACCCTGGGCAATTCACTTGACCCCCATTGCCCACCCTTACCAATCTTCCACCTATGAGACAATACACCGAAGTACAAGGGTTTAAAAAAAAAAAAAGAGGTTATGTGATTTGCCTAAGGCCACACACAGTAAACAACTACCTGAGCCAGATCCTCTGACTCCAACTCATACATTTTTTCCACTGTTCCATACTGTTTCCCTAGTAAAAAAAAAAATAAATAAAAGTATGAGAAAAGTCACGGGGACATTATTCTTAAAATAATCATAATTATTGAGCCTTATATTCCTAGACACACAGAGTTGGTAAATTTTGGGATCTTAAAATGGCATGAGATGGTATAAATTAGCTCAATATGCCTTATTATGCTTATCCAAAGAAACATGAGCCTGGCATATCATTCATTGTTATTACATCTCTCTAGTCTCCATGCCATCCACCCCCACTCTATTAAATACATGAAATTGACTTGTTTGAAAAATAGCGTTTAGTTTAAACTTTCAAAAATTCAAGTAATAGTAATCCTTTGTTCCCACAAATGGAGCTAATACTTGGCCAGAGAGGAGAATTTCTTGAAGGAAATGAAAAAATAATGTAGCCAAAGAATGATAAAGAATCTTAGAGATCATCATCTCCTACAATTGAGGAAGATGAGACCCAAAGACAAGTTGACAGAAAGGAATTCCCTATTTGGACTGAAATATTTATAGCAACACTTTGTAGGAGCAAAAAACTTGAGGGAAGTAGGTGCTCTTCATCTGGGAAATAGCCAAACAAATTGTGGCATATGAAACATAAAAGAATATTATTCTGTTGTGAGAAAAGGTAGCTATGAAGAATTTGTAGAAACATGGGAATACGTCTATGAACTACTGTAGAATAAAGCAAAAAGAACTAATAAAACAACATACATGACAGCTACCACAATGTAAATAGAGAAAAAATGAATACTATATTGTTATAATAACCAAACTTGTCCCTGAAGATAAGAAAATCCATTCCTTTCTTTGCAGAGGTGGGGGACTAGGGGTGTGATGATATACTGTCACACTCAGTCATTGTGTTGGTTGGTTTTGCCGGTACCCTATTTTTCTTCTTTCTTTTTTATTTAGTTTCTTTTAAGAGATAACTTGCTAGGTAGAATAGGAATATATTTGGTAATGAGTTATATAAAAACAACTCTCAATAATTTGAAAAAAGATCAGTCATTCAGGGGGAGTCTTGAGGACTCCTCTAATACACCCTTGCAGAGTCCCTCACAATAACAATTGGTGAGTGAATAAATCAGGAGTTTTCATCTCATGGTGTAGTGTGAAGGAACTGAAAAACACTTTTTAAAAAATTTGCAAAGGGAAGGAAGGAAGGATTATTTATCAAGCACTTATGATATAAAACACTGTGCTAAGTACTTTATAATTATTATTTCGTTTGATTCTTGGAGGTAGATGATATTATTAAGTCATTTTACAGTTGGGGATATTGAGGTACATGACAGTTAAGTGACTTGCCCAAGGTCACACAGCTAGTAAGTATCTGAGGCCAGATATGAACTTAGGTCTTCTTGACTATAGACTTAGTGTTTTCTGATTCCAGACTTAGTGCTCTATCTACTGTATTACCTACTTGCCTCCTAGTAGTAATTGCACAGGGTGGAGAATCCAGCAAATGATCAAAAAGAGGTGGGCCAGTCATTCAGTGAGAGTGAACGATAAAAGAGGACTAGCCCATGTTTTATTTTGGCACCCACAAAATAGGCTGGGGGAAACCCTAGACTTCTACCCTAGAGAAAAAGTCTCCAAAATGGTGAGTATATCTTTGCAGAGGAGCACAAATGAAAATCTGGAGGATGATAAAGTATAGCTAGCATGTGACTCGTTGGAGGAGACCCATAACAAGGGTAAATAAATAAAAACCTGTTGAGATATTGGAGAGGTGGTTGTAAATACAATCAATACAAGTGTAAAACATGAGAGATGGGCCATGTTTTCCTTTGTCAACATATCCTTTTGCTGTGGCTCCAAAGCACCCTCTTATGTATAGGCTCCAAGTCCCAGCTTTTCTTCCTTTCTCCCATATAACATTTTGTGAAGTAAGAGGGTCTCCTCTGTTTTCACTGGAAAAGCTTCAGTCACTTCCCTCAATGCCTTTTCTCTATGCTGTAAGGCTTTTTTTTTTTTT
>NW_025354625.1:0-3995 GCF_016433145.1 Gracilinanus agilis | reverse complement strand
CTCTCTCTCTCTCTCTCTCTCTCTCTCTCTCTCTCTCTCCTTATCTCACACACAACCTTTCTTTTCTCTGAGTGTTTCTGTGTGTCTCTCACACATATACTCTTATTTTCTGTCTCTTTCTCTCATAATCTGTCTCTCTTTCCATGATTCATCTGTGTCTATTTCTCTTTCACTCTGTCTTCTCTGTCTAAGACTGTTTCTGTCTGGCACACACATACAAATATACACACACTCATTCTCTGTCTCTTACACACAAGTATACAAATATACACACACGCTTATTCTGGGGGTCTCTTTATCTTTCTCTCTCTCTTTTTTTTTAAAATCTCTGTCCCTGTCCCTATCTCGGTTTCATACATACACACATACATACATTCATTCTTTCTGCATGTGTCTCCTTGATCTTTCACATATTCTATCTCTCTCTTTCTCCCTGTCTGTCTTTTTGTCTCTCTCAGCCTTTCTGTCTCTCTTTTCTCTCTGTCTCTTCATATCTCTTCTGGAACTACAGCAGGCCCTCGTGGGCCTGAAGGTTTAAGTTGCTTGATTTTTCTGACCTGGGCCAGTTTGCCCCTCCTTATGCAGCTTAATGGTCCTCTTCTCCTGGGCATTTAGCATGTTGGTGCTGGATATCTGATCATTTGTATTTCTGATATAGCTCAGAATCCCCAAGCTCAAGCAATTTAACAGCCTCAGCCTCCCCCAAGAGCAGCAGAGTTTAGAGGTATGAGCTACCACACCTGGCCATGTCCTTTTCATGGGTATAAATCAGTCACTCATGACTTCTCCTCATATTCTATTTATAGCTACATTCTCTTTCTTGCTCTACATTTTTTTCTGCATTTTGTGGTTACCTATGTATCACTCAGTCCTGCTTTTTTTTTTCTTTTGCACTGACTACATGACAAAAACATTTCTTTTTAGGATCATACAATTCCTGAATGTCTTTTTATGTCATCCACAAACAGGAGCATCTGGCAGACAGAGAATCTCTTACATTTGGATTCTGTATTAGATACTTTTTTATGACAGTAGCAGATACCTTTGATGAATATATACACCTCTGATTAATATCTTGGTCCATATTGATAATCAGACGATTATCAAATCAAGTCATCTCTGTCGCTCTTATTGAACCATGGAACACCACAATCTCTGAAGGGACAAAATTTAAAGTCACCCCAATGGAAATGAAGATGGACATGTGGACATGATGAGAATAAGTAGACTACAGCATACTAACCATAACACATTTTATGAAGGAACTGGCATAAAAGATATCTAAGATATTTAAAAGGAAGCAGACCAATAATGTAGTAAGACTGAGATTGGCTTGACAATCTGCATCCTGCACTGTTTCCACATATTATGAAACCACTTAAAGTAGAGGTCCTTAAACTGGGCCCATGCAGTTTGTGTATAAATTTCAGTGAGTTTGTGAAGTAGGATGGGAAAATATGTGTGTGCGTGTGTGCGTGTGTGCATGTGTGTATGTGTGTATATGTATGCATGCTCATGCCCACCACTATCCTTCCTTTACCCCATTATCTTAAGTAATTTCTTTACAGATAAACAACAGGCTTCGTCTGCATGTTTGATTCAATCAGAGGGTGGGGTAAGAAATCAAATTGTAACTTAACATTCTTTTTCTCTTTTTAAAATCCAAAGTTTGCTTTCTGGTGCTAAAAAAAGGGGGTATAGGATAGTGTTAAATTTCCACAATCTATTTAAATAATTATAGGTATCTGTTGGTTTTTAAATCCACCTGGTCATTGTGTATCATTCTTATGATATATTGTGTAGTACAGAGAGAGGGGGTCATGATAGTTTTTTCAAGCTTTGGCTGAGTTCTGATATCAGTTAGGAGTTTGGAATCTTGAGGGAGAGAAGGGAGTTGGTTTGGGGAATCTCGTGGAGAGAGTTTCAGACCAGCTGAGCTGCTTCCTTGCCTATCTGAAGAATTGAAATTTAGCCTAGCTTTGAAATATTTATTTTAGAATTGTTCGTTTAGATAAACCCTTTGTATCTTCATTCCCTATATTATTTCCTACCTTCCTTCCCTTACCTTATATGTCTGTGGAGTGAAGAAGGAGAGTAAATTAGAGAGTAGTTCAAATCTGTGAGGGGTTTAACTATAATTGGGCAGTATCTTATCTAAAGAAATTGGTTAGTCATCATTTTATTCCCTTTAGACATCAAGAGCACCTTGAAAACTGAGCTAAGGCAGGACCTTGCTCAGACTCCATCTCTGCGTCCCTTCCCCCACCTGAGGTTCCTGTAAACAACTGTTAGGGCTTCCTCAATCCACTTTCCTGACAAATCATGCTTAAAGATAATAAACACTTTTGTGTTTCAACAGACCTGTTAGTTAATTTGTCAGTTAATTATTAAGAGAGGGAAGAAGAGGGAAAGAACCAACATACTCTGGGCTTGAAGGGAAGCCAGGGTATCCATCTTGAAGGAAGGTGTAACTTCAAAACAAGTCCCTTCCTGTGAAATTAACTATAGCCTGTAGTTAATTTCAGTTCAATCTATTTCCCTAAGTTTGTGTTTAAGTCTAAGTCCAAGTCTATAAGCCCTGCTATCTTTGCCTGTTTATATTAATTCCTCCTCTCCCTGAAGATCTTTGTTTCCTTCAGCCCATATTATATCCTGAATCTCCTTATTCCAGCCTACCTGTAACCTAGATTACCTTCCTAGCAAGTCCCTGACAACCTCCTTTCAAAATCCCCTTTTACCACACACCTTTCCTCAAGTTATCCCCATTACAATTGCTGTAATCTCTTTGCTAGTATTTTATTTAACATTTTCATTTGGGATATTGGTCTGTTTTCTCTCTTCCTGATTTAGGTATCAAAACCATTATTTGTGTTATAAAAGGAATTTGGTAGAGTTCCTTCCTCAGCTATTTTTCCAAATAGTTATATAGTGTTGTAATTGTTCTTTAAATGTTTGGTAGAATTTGCTTGTAAAATCCATATGGCCCTGAGGCTTGTTGCTTAGGGAATTCATTGATAGCTTGGTTCAATTTTTTTTTTTCTGAGATGGAATTGTTTAAGTATTTCTTTTTCAAACTCTTCTGTTAGCCAGGACAATTTATATTTCTTTAAATGCACATATCTTTCACTTACAGTATCAGATTTATTGGCATATAATTAGGTGGAATAGTAATTGATCTAATTTCCTGTTCATTGGTTGTAATTTTGTCCTTTTCATTTTTAATATTAGTAAATTGATTTTCTTCTTTCTTTTTTTAATCAAATTAAACAGTGGTTTATTTATTTTTCATAAAGGAATATTTCATATTCCTTGTCTTACTTTCAATTTTATTAATCTCTCCTTTGATTTTCATGATTTCTTTCTGTTTTATTGATGTAAGCATTTAGAAATATAAATTTTCTCATAAGTATTGCTTTGGCTGCATTAAGTTTTTGTTCTAAGCTGTTGATGTTTTCTAATTTTTCTTCTAAGTCTCTTTTTATTTGTTTTCTTATCCTTTTCTGGAGCTCTTCCAGGAGTTCATTTTGGGTTTGCCATCCTTTCATATTTTGGGGGGGCTTCACACATTTAATTTTGGTATTGCTTTCCTTTTCTTAGCGTGCATTTTGGTCATCTCTGGGGCTGAAATATTTTTCTAACTTCAGGCTTTTTCTCGGCTTCTGTTCATTCAGAGGTTCTTTTTTCCATTGATTTTTGTCTATATGTTGAAGCTTTACTCTATTCCAAGAGTAGAGGGACTACTGTCCCATGCCCGCTTTGTGGTCTGTTCCACTGTCTGGATGAAGTACTCAGCTATTTCAGTCCCAGTTTGAGCACTCAGCAGAGGTAGCCTGGTTGACCTGTTGTGGGAAGGTCTGCAGCTAATCAGTTCAGATGCAGTTCACAATGTTTTGAGTTGAGTTCTGCTCACTTCTGCTGAGTCTGGACCTTGTTTGGCTGAGTTTCTCCCATTGCCAACTGAGTTACTTATTGAACTATTCAGGGCAATGTTCCTC
>NW_025354624.1:0-2174 GCF_016433145.1 Gracilinanus agilis | reverse complement strand
AAGGAAGGAAGGAAGGAAGGAAGGAAGGAAGGAAGAAGGAAGGAAGAAAGAGAGAAAGGAAGGAAGGAAGGATGGATGGAAGGAAGGAAGGAAAACCCTTGCTTCTTTTGTGTCAATACCTATATATTTCAGACTGCAAAGGTAGAGAAGTAAGCAGTATATATTCAATTGATTTCACAAGTCAGGTGCATTAACTGTAATGTAGGCTACTTGTCTCAAGTCTCAACTGTGAAAGTGAAATGATATACACTTATGTCTTTCTTCCATTTGAATGAAACTGAAACCTACAGACTGCAAGTGAACAGCACTTGAAACCTATATGGGATTTAATAACACTACAGGAGGCAACCACTTTATAATTTATTTGCACCTCACTTGTGTCAGAACTAGAAATAAATTCTGGGAAGTGATTGCTTTTTATACTTCTTGATCTTCTAGCAAACTTGGAACAGCCATTTTTACCGGTATTATTTCTCCATCTGGCAATGTCTTTACAAAGGAGAAGCTGCTAAAAATGTCAGAGGACTTAACAAGTATCATCATATAACTCCCTTTTCTAACTCTGTGCTGAATTGGGCCAACTTTTTGTAAGACATACTTTCTTTTGCAAGGATTTCACTAACCTAAAGATTTAATTAGTCGAATTTCTAGTTAGACATTGAACTTATTAAAATGGATATATTTCCATAAACTAATTTATTGCACAATGCAAAAAAATTAAAAATAAATAAAACACTGCTCTAAAGTTATACTACATAGGTTCAAATTCTGCTTTTGAAACTGAATAACTGTATGATGAAGCAAAGGTAGTATCATTTCATCGGGCCTCTGTTTCCTCATTTATAAAATGAGAGCATTAAATGAGATAACTTTTCAAATCTATTTTGGAACTATGTTAATAATTTTTTTTTACTCAGTGCTTTACAAAGGCAAGTGAAATATCAAGGTCTCATATATGTTGAACAATTAATGTTTGTTGTTGAATTAGGTAATTTATTCCACACTAGGATCCTGCGAACCAAGTATGTTGGCATTATTACTCTCCCCTTTATAAGTGAGCAAACCAAGGCTCAGAAAGATTAGGTGGGTTTTTCATGTTCATCCAACTAGTAAGGGTTGGCACTGGAAGTAAAACACATTTCTCTTTTGAATCAAGGCCTGATTAGGCCTAGAAAAAGAATCCTGCAATCAAATCTAGTCTTTAAACACTTTCTAGATGTGTTACCATGAAGAAGTCATTTAACCCCAATTGACTTACTGCTCTTCTGCCTTGGAACTGATATTTAGTATCAACTCTTAGACAGAAGCTAATGGTTTAAAGAAAAAAAAATAAGTCTGGATTTATCATTAGGCGATATCCCTAGTTCCACTATCCCTTATCATGTCATAGTTCACAACTAATACCATTCTGTCAATTTTAATGGGGATGAAAAGAGTAGAAAGATTTGTGTCTTCCCCTTGCCCCAAGATTTTGCCAATACAGACATGAGAGGGCAATCTCCTATCCAGAATAGGGATATCCAGAATTATGGCAGGACATTTTGATTTTAAAAATGCAGACCCTAGTGACAGAGATGGTTCTGTAATCATCCTGCTCTGATTCCCTTCCCAACTGATTTATGACAGCCCTTTTGACTTGACTTGGACTGGGGCTGAATGAAATCCAAGATTTCAGAATGGATAGGCATGACATGCCACCTCTTGAAAGGTAGAGCTAAAGGGCACTGTGGCAATTTGAGGGAATTAACTAACTGTCAGAAGTAGGTAGGGCTTCTGACACTATGGTTTCTTCATTTTAAAAATAAGTCAGATTAATGACATTTATGGAACCTCCAAGCTCTAAAATTAGTCATCTCTTTTACTTGCTTCTGAATAGATGATTTCATAACTTACAAAACAATTATTAAGCACATACTATGTTCAGATTTTTTTTTTGGTCATAGAGAGAAGTGGTACTAAGGGTTTAAATGATTTGATCTCTAACCTATTAAACCTTGCAGTCCCATAGGTGGATATTCAGTCAATCATCAAGCATTCATTAAGCACTTTTAATGTGGCAGATACTATACTGAGCCCAGAGACATAAAAAAAGGGAAAAGATAATTCATGTTCTCTTGAACCTCACAGTATAATCAGTCCAAGGGAGAGACAATATGCAAGTATATATATATATA
>NW_025354623.1:0-7793 GCF_016433145.1 Gracilinanus agilis | reverse complement strand
CTCCCTCTCCCTCTCTTTCCTTCTCCCTCTCCCTCTCCCTCTCCCATCTTCTCTCTCTGTCTCTGTCATTCTCTCTCCCTCCTTCCCCCCTCCCATCCCTCCCATCTTCTCTATCTCTGTCTCTCTCCCTCCCATCTTCTCTCTTTGTCTCTGTCTCTCTGCTTCTCTCTCTGTCTCTGTCTCTGTCTCCCTCCCTCCCCCCACCTCTCTCTCCTTAAGAGAGAGCAGAGTTGGATTTAGAAAGAGCTGCTGAACTGTGCAACTGCTTTTGTGCCAGAAGGGTAAGGGACAGAAGCCAAATCAATTATTGCTGAACTTTGAGGTTTGGGGGAAAGTATTGTCTGCTTGACAGGAGAGGAACAGAGACCTTGCCATCTGACAAAAATCAGAGCAAGAGAGGACCACTGGGGTTCCATGGTGCATCACAGCAGCCTAAGCTCAGAGGGGAGCAGAGTTTCTTGTCCCTCACCCCTAAGGAGGTATCAAGACAAAAGCTCATCAGAATCTCTATGTGAGCGAGGAAGTTAGTATCACAGACCAGACAAAATCAAATTGCCCAAGGAAGTGGGAGAGAAGGAGAGCAGAGCAAACGACCATTTTCTGGCATTTTGCAATCTGTCTTCTGAGGTTTCAGACAGGCTACCCCACAGCCCTCCTGCCAATAATAAAGTCTGTGTGGGTGTACATGGAGAAACCTGTTAGTATAGACACAGACAGATTGAAAATTGTATTTCATCTTTTCTAACTCAACGGATAACAAGACTGAAAACGATATACTTTGGTTTTTCAGTTCCTGTGACTTAAAATTTGTTTTTGGCCTTCTTTGCTATTTTAGGCTTATGTAAAGAAAAATAAGGATGATTTAACATACAGTACCCGGAGCTTTTGACACCGAGGATCTCAATAACATGAAAGATGCTTAGCAGCCCTGTGTCTCTTGTTCACTTACAGAGCAAAAGAGGAATATTTTTGTTCCTCATAAGGCTGCTGCCTATTTACATTTAATTTTATGGGATGCTTTGCATTGTCTCATTCAGATATTTCCAGTAACAGCTTTAGCTCACAGCCAACCTGAGTTGAGGTGGGTGGATCTGTCCTAGGGCTGACAATTGCTCCAAACTTGGCCTGATTCCATCAAACTTACTCAACTCTCCCACAGATAAGGGCATTTACCTTGTCTTTGAGTCTTCTCTGTCTCCAAGAAGGTAAAAGAATCACAGAGAATCTCAAAGCTGGGAAGGGACCTCTGAAGTCATCTAGTCCAACCTGTAGTGGAACAAGAGTCCTCTCTATAGAACAAGAGATCTATAAAATACCTGACTATTGGCCATCCAGCCTTTGTGCAATGACCTCTTTGGCTTCTAGACATTAGGAGGGAGATATAATAGCCAGTTTCCATTTACAAAAGGGAAGGAAGATAGAGATGTGAGAGTGATGTTCCTGGAGAGCAGAAAAAGAACTAAAGATAGGCATTTACAGGACCAAAGAAAAGCACCAGATCTCCTCCTCTCCATTTTTCCAACTGGGGGACGAAAGACTGACTCACTTATGGATATGAGAACTTGTGAGATACATACGAATGTAAAACTTAAAGTTAGAAGAGGCTTTCCAGCTCATCACATCCAATAGTTCTTAGAAGGTACATTGTGCACTACTCAGCCAATTGCACAGAATTTATAATTGCATAGGAGAGCATCCTTTGAGAGGAAGAGAACTTAACATTTATAACTGATTTTGCATGACTGAATCTCCTGACTCCTACAGTGTGCCATTTTCCTCACAGCAAAGAACAATATTGTACCATGAGCATAAAGAATTTGAGAAATAGGGTCCTGGTCCAATCCTCACATTTGCCGGCAGACAAAACAAGCTCAGAGATTTGCCCCAAATCACACAAATAGCAATTAGCAGAGCTGAGATTCGACCTGGATCTTTCTATTCAGCCACGCCAATTCAACTTGTCTCTTTTAAAAAACCCTTTCCTTTTGTCTTAGAATCAATACTAAGTATTGGTTCCAAGGCAGAAGAGGGGTAAGGGCTAAGAATTGGGGTTAAGTGATTTTCTAAGGGTCACACAGCTAGGAAGTGTCTGGGATCAGATTTGAACCCGGGACTTCCCTATTCACTGAGCCACTTAGCTGCCCCCTCAACATGTCTTTCTAAGGAAGGTAAGAGAAACAGAATGCTTGTTAAAGCCTAACATTTATTTGACGGTTGGAAGTATTTCTTAGGTATTATACTCTATCTTTCAATTTTCAGGGCATTTGTTTGATTACTCTTGGCATTTTGATATGACCTCCAATAACATCAGTACATTAATCCACACAACTTCCCAGTTTGGGCCAGTATTCCTCCTGTGAGCTAAAGCAGAAGAAACATGCAATCAACCCTGAAAGACTGAAATGAATCACATTCTATATAAACTTGACTCCCAGAAGTAAGCACAGTCTATTTAACCTGTACTTTGATCCTATGTGAGTCCATGCAAGTCATTCCCCAAAGAATGCAAACAACTCCCACAAGGCTTTACTGTACCATTATTGTTATCCAAAATATTTATAGATCCTGCAGTGATGTGTGTGGGGGAAATAGGCAGACAGAAGACTCCTGACAACTTGGGCTTAGACAAATTTAACAAAGGACATACAGACATTAGAGTCAATATATATATGCATATATATATAATCATTTAAGAAGGCAGCATGCACATTTATATTCAGTATGGGTAGTGTACAAATGTTTTCATATATTAGAGACTGAATATTAAGGACTCTCAAGTTCAGAATTTTGGGGGAGAAAAACATGAATACCAAGAAAAATCACATAGGAAGGGCTTTATGCAGGAGTGTAGGAGAGAACTTGGACTGGGAGAAGACACACATTCTAAGCTGAAGGCTAGCACAGAGGAACGGGTGGAAGGAAGGGGCAATTGGAAAATTATTCCATTAATTACAGAATTTAACCTTAACAGCCAACTAGTACAATCCATACCTCACAAAGAATTCAGCTCTAACATACATGGCAAGTAGTTATCCAGTTTTTTCTTGAAGAAAGGAAAAACCCATGTCGGGTGGCAAAACAAAATTTAAGGGGACAGATGAAGGTTTGGGATGTAGTGGATGGCCTTGGCTTCTTTGATGTCTAACCAAGCTCCAAATTCTTTGGTGTCTAACCAAGTTCTAAATTCAGTCACCTTCATGGCCATTGGGAAAAATTGTTTTTATTTTATTTTATTTATTATATCCACCAGGATAAGTCTTCATGTGCCTGGGGTAGACACCCCCCTAACTCATTAATGAGTTTGAGACCTGTTGGTTGCCCTGAACCTCGTTTAGCATGCCTGTTTCTTACCAGGATTTGGCCACTGCACATGCCATAGCTTCTTGGAGCTACAAGGAAGAGCTGGGTGGCAGGAGGAAATCAGCCTTGAAAATGGCTTAACAAGCTCTTCCACCAGGGATACTAGTCATCCCTGAATACCCTGTATATTCCTTAGGCAAAATGACCCCAATCCCTTCAACTGATCTTCACATGGCATGATGTCCAAGCCCGTTACCACCATGGCTATCCTTTTCTGGACACTCTCTAGGTTATAAATGTCCTGTTTAAAATCCTGTGCCAGAATTTGGCACAATACTACAGTTTTCTAGAGTCTGACTCAACTATTCATGGCATGATTGCCACTTTCTTAGCTCTGAATACTAGATCTCTTGAAGCAGCCTCTGATTGCATTAGCTTTCTTGAATATAGTTATATTCTTAACTCATATTGAATATGAAGTCCGCCATAGCACATAGACCATTTCTGGACTGTCTGACCATTCTTACCCTTTCTTGAACCTAGGAAGTTGTTTTTTTGAGCATTGGTGTAAAGCTTCATAGAGTTCAGCTTAAATATGGTGGCCATTTAATCTATGCCTTCAACTAAGTCATTGGTAGAATTGTTAAGCAGAATAGGGCCCAGCATAAGAACCTTGTGAATGAAATTCAATTTGTCAAGCATTTACTCGGCACAAATATGTTCCAAGAATTTTGGTGATGGTGATACAAAGACAAAATCAAAATGGACCCTTTCTTCAAAGAAATTATATTCTACTCCGTTAGAAACCTCCTTCCAAAAATAACATGGAATCAGTAATGACTGCCTTCGGATCTTGCCAATTGACTAGTCCAAATCCACTTAATTGTATTGACAATTAACTTCAAACACTTCCTACCTTGTTATACTACCTTTGTACACTTGTTACCCTGGGCAAGTCACTTAACTCTGTGCCTCAGTTACCTCACTCATAAAATGAGAGATTAGAATTGATCACCTCAAAATTCTTTTCCCACTCCAAGTTATTGATTTTATAATTCTATGATCCTACATATTCTACTTTTCCATACATATGACATGAGATACTTTGTCACATGTTTTGCTAAAATGAGGTAAACTTTCTGTAGAATTACCCTTTTTATTAGTCCAGTAACAATGCCAAAAAAGGGAAATGCAGTCAATCCTGCATGACCTTTTTTAAAAAACTGTGTACAGTTTGAAAAATTATGTTTTTTCCCAATTACATAGATACAATTTTTAATAATAATTTTTGATTCATGTTCTCTCCTTCCCTCCTTTCCCTCCTCACAATGGCAGGTAATACAATATTCATTTTATTGTGCTATCATGAAATACATCTTTTTATGTTCATATGTTGTAAGAGAAGAAAATTGTTTTTATATGAATAAAACTCATGAAATAAAATGAAGAATAGTGCTCTTTAATCTGCATTCAGATTCCATTAGTTCCTTCTGTGGTGATAGATGGCCTTTTTCATCAGGAGTCACTTGGAATTGTCTTGGATCCTTGTATTCCTGATAATAATTAAATCATTCTCAGGTGATTATCATACATTATTGCTGTTACTGTGTACACTGTTTACCTGGTTTGGCTCACTTCACTATGCACCAGCTCATATAATTCTTCCTGGGTTTTTCTAAGAGAACAATAGTATTCCATTGCCATCATATACCACAGCTTATTCAGCCATTCCTCAATTGATGGACATCCCTTCATGACCTGTTCTTGATGAAGCCATGCTGGCTCTTTGTAATCACTTTTAGTCTGAAAGTAATTATTCTGTTATGTCCTACATAAGGTAGATCTTTATTAGAATATTTTATTTTCGTCACCAAAATTTAAATGGAATATAGAGAAATTGTAGAAGGGGCATTGAAGAATGTTAAATGTGTGTAATAGGACAGGAAATTAGGTACTATAAGGCAATCACTCAATCAACGAGTATATATTAAATACCTACTATGTGCCATGTATTGTACTCAGTGCTAAGAATAAAAAGACAAAGGAGTGAAATAGTCCCCAATTTTACAGAACTTACATTCTATTGGAAGACAAGGGGATTGTAATTAGAATAGTATATAAGCTCTTTGAAGAGAGGGTCCAGTTTTGTTTTATCTTTGTATCATCATTGCCTAAAAAAGTTCTCGGTACATATTTATTATTTATTTTAGATCAGAGAGTACTAAAAGTTATGTCATAATTGCCTTTGGGTTTGGTAAGGGTTTTTTTTTAAACCCTTACCTTCAATCTTGGAATTCTTCTAAATATTGGTTCCAAGGCAGAAGAGTGGTAAGGGCTAGGCAACTGGGGTTAAATGATTTGCCTAGGTTCACACAGCTAGGCAGTGTCTGAGTCCAATTTGAACCCAGGACTTCCTGCCTCTAGGCCTGGCTTTCAATCCACTGAGCCACCTAACTTTTCCTAGTAGGGTTTTTGAAGAAGTGAGGGGTAGCTTTCAGTTGTTAAATGGAAGAGAGTGATTTCAGCTAAAAAAGAAGATAGAGATTTCAGTTAGGCAGGAGTAAGGATTTCCTGACATTCGGGTTTTAAAACATTGGCATGAATGAAGAAGTGGAGGCTTGTGGAAATCTTTAAAAAGACACTCTCTACGTTTACATTTCTAAAAACAATCTAGATATTAACTATTTTGGTGTTTTAGAAGACTCAGTGGATATGACATCTGTTTATATGTATTTGAAGGGTTGTCATATCAAAGAGAGATGAGACTTGTTCTATTTTGGTATTAGAGGGTAGAACCAGGAGAAATGGGTAGAAGTTTCCAAAAGGTTAATTTAGGATGGATATAAAACTTCCCAATAATTGGGATTGTCTCATGGTGGAATGAGCTGCCATGAAAGGTGGTAGTTCTCCCTCCTAGGATGTTTTAAGCAAAGGCTGGACAACTACTTTCAAGTACGTAATACTGGGATTCTTTTTATATTTGGTTTGGACCAATTTTTGCTGAGATCCCTTCCAACTCTCATATTCTGTGATTCTGGGCTTGATATATATTTCTGGAGTATATAAATGCTGTCTTGGAGGAGGGTATCCCTGGGATAAAGGGGAATTAGGGAGAAAAAGAAATGAAATTAAGCCATTTCACATAAGAAATTTCCACATGTAATAAGTAGTTTTGACATAGACATATTATTTTAGAGAAAAATGTTACTAATCCAATATTTTCTCGTAGAACTCTTTACAATGCCTGGGATAATGTAGGATCATAGGATTTGAAATTTTAGTTAGAAGATAACTTGAAGATCATCTAATGTAGTCCAACTTTCTCATTTTAGAGAGGAGGAAATTTGAGAAGTTACACAGAGAAATTACACAGATAGGAAATATTTTTGTAAAAATCATTACACTCCATTTAAATGTAAACTATATAAAGTTCTTTCTCCACTATATGGAGGGGGGGAGGGAAACATATCTCACTAATGAAGAATCATATTTTTAAAACCTAAACCATCTAAGCCCATGGGTTTAATTATTATCTCAATGCTGAATGACTGATATTCTCTCTCTCTCTCTCTCTCTCTCTCTCTCTCTCTCTCTCTCTCTCTGTCTCTCTCTCTATTTCAAACCCTCTCCTCTGAGCTTCAGTCCCACATTATCAAATAACTATTGAAAATTTCAAACTGAATATCTTAGAACATCTCAAGTACAACATGGCCAAAACAGAACTTTCCTTTTCCCCAAGACCCATGCCCTTTCCAAATCTCCCTGTTTCTATAGAAATGGCCACCACTTTAGACTTCCAGTTTCACCACTTTGGTATTATCTTTAGTTTCTCAATCTCCCTTATCCCACCATATCCAACCAGTTACCCAGTCTTGCTGTTTCTATTCCAATGGCATTTCATGCACATGGCTTTCTCTCTAATAACAAAGCTCCCACCTTATTTCAGACTTGCCTCAAGACTCACCAACCTTCAGTCCACTCTCCACACTGCTGCCAAAATGATTTTCCTTAAGCATAAATCTGACCATGCCATTCCCCCACTCACTCATCTCTCCTGGATTTTTATTGCCTGTCTAATCCAATAGAAATTCCTCTGCTTAGATTCTCAAGTCCTTCATGACCTTGCCCCAAATCATCCTTCTAACTTCACTGTGTGATACTACCCATCCCTACACCTTATGGAAGATGGGATACCAGAGCTTTGGAAAAAAACAAGGAAATTCTGGGAGAAAAATGAGAAGAGAGGGCCTTCCTGACATGGAGAATCATGCATAAAGATAGAAAAAAATCTTTTGGGGCAGTGAGGTGGCTCAGGCCTGCAGCTGGAGAGGTCCTGGGTTCATATTTGGCCTCAGATACTTTCTAGTTGTGTGACCCTGGGCAAGTCACTTAACCTCAATTGCCTACCCCTTGCCTCTTGTCTGCCTTGGAACTAATATTTCTTACTTATTTTAAGACAGAAGGTAAATGTTAAAACAAACAAACAAACAAAC
>NW_025354622.1:0-3894 GCF_016433145.1 Gracilinanus agilis | reverse complement strand
GGGGATGTGGCAAAATTGGGACATTAATGCATTGCTGGTGGAGTTGTGAACTGATCCAACCCTTCTGGCTGGCAATTTGGAACTATGCTCAAAGGGCTATAAAAGACTGCCTGCCCTTTGATCCAGCCATACCATTGTTGGGTCAGTATCCCAAAGAAATCATTAATAAACAGACTTGTACAAAAATATTTATAGCTGCACTTTTTGTGGTGGCAAAAAACTGGAAAATGAAGGGATGCAAAGTGAGAGGAGCAGAACCAGAAGAACATTGCACACAGTGACTGATATACTATGGTGAAATCGAATGTAATGGACTTCTGTACTAGCAGCAATACAATGACACTTGACAGTTCTGAGGGATTTATGTTAAAGAACACTACCCACATTCAGAAGAAGGACTGCAGGAGAGGAAACATTTAAGAAAAACAACTGCTTGAACGCATGGGTTGGGGTGGACATGATTGGGGAAGTAGACTTGAAACTACCACACCAATGCAACTATAAACAATCTGGAAATAGGTCTTGATCAATGACACATGATAAAACCAGTGGAAATGGGCATTGGCATAGGTGGGTGATGTGCGGGGGGTGAAGGGAAAAGTAGGAGCATGTAGAGGAGTGAAGGGTCTGTCCTTCAATTGGGGAATGGCAGAACAAATTGTGGTATATGCTGTTGATGGAATACTATTGTGCTCAAAAGAGTAATAAACTGGTGGAATTCCATGTGAACTGGAAAGATCTCTAGGAATTAATGGAGAGAGAAAGAAGCAGAGCCAGAAGAACACTGTACACAGAGACTGATATACTATGGTAAAATAGAATGCAATGCACTTCTGTACCAGTAGCAATGCAATGACACAGGACAACTCTGAGGCATTTGTGGTAAAGAACGCTACCCACATTCAGAGGAAGAACTACAGGAGAGGAAACATAGAAGAAAAACAACTGCTTGAACGCATGGGTTGAGGTGGACATGATTGGATGTAGACTGGAAACTACCACACCAATGCAACTAACAACAATTTGTAAATAGGTCTTGATCAATGACACATGTTAAAACCAGTGGAAATGTGCATTGGCCATGGGTGGGGGGATCCCTGGGGAGTGAAGGGGAAAATGGGAGCATGAATTATGTAACCATTTTAAAAATGAATATTAATAAATGTTTAAAAAACAATGGAAATATGCATTGGATATGGGGGGGAGTGAAGGGGAGTGAAGGGGAAAGTAAAAACAAGAATTTTGTAACCATGGAAAATCTTTCTAGAATGAATTGTTGTCTTGATTCTCATTTCATAAACTCTCTTCCATCCATTCCTATATTTTCACTCATAAAGTTCCTACCATATTTCACACCCTCACTACTTTTACTACAATAGATTTCTAATTGGTCTTTTGGATTATTTCTATGGCCTTCTAATTGATTTACTGTTGTTTATTCCATTCCAATCTCTCCTCTACCCTGCTTTTCTAAAACAGAGATTTGATAATGTCTCCCTAACTAATGTAATCCATACATAATAATTTTATGTATACATAGTAACAGAAAAGAAAGTTGGCCAGTGGTTTTGAAGTTTAATTGTCTAAAAAATAAATGAGACGTCCTTGGAGGTCAAAAGGACTTAGGAGGATTCTTAAAAGCAGCAGAATATTTTAAAATCATTGCCTGCTTTCTTGGAAAGTAAGGAGGAATAGAAGGAAGGAGTAAAAAACAGAATGAGACATGGGTTACTGAATATAGGTAGTATGAGAATTTAATTTTCTTTGATAAGCATATTATTATAATTTATTACACATTCATAACAAACCACATGAATTATATTATGTTATATATCATATTATGTGATATAATAAAAATAACATGGCAACACCAAAAAAAGTTTTTTCTGTAAGGTATAGGATTTTCTTCTAGTACAATGTTTTCATTCTATTCTGATCAATGGTTTGAGCATATTTTCATTCTGAAGCAATAATATATTCAAAAGCTAACTAGAATAAGTATAATTGATAATCTAGATGTTCATTGACTTACTTATCAAGACAAGATAGAAATGCTCAGAAAGCACAATAGGTTAGAACTCAGAAATGCTGATGGAGGCCATTGCAAATGTATGTAAGAAAGGAAACTGGTATCATACACAAATATAATGAAAGCATGAACCAAACATACTTGTGCATTCAGGTATATCGTGCATAGCCAGAGATAGAAGTTTGAATTAGGAAGTCAGGTAAAATCTTTGAAGAAACATGGTAAATTCAAAGGATCTCCTTGTAAAGGATGAATCAGGTATTTGAAACATAAAATACAAGGAGTGAATTAGCAAACTGAAGCATCAGAAATAGCAAGGCTTTGTCATCTGAACAATATCCACATAAAGTTCCATGAGGAATGAGTGGTAGAGATAGTTGTGGTTCTGAAAGACTATTTCACTTGGTAGTTGTACACTTTCTATTTAGGCCTAGCTATGATTTAGATAATATTTTAATATTCCTAGTGCTGATGTTTTCCTATCACATCAAATGTGAGGAAAAATAGATAGTTACAAGGCCGAGCCTTCATTAAAAGCCCTAAACTAATTGCTAAAAGAGTCAGAGACATATTACCTTTTAGCCTTGCACTGTCCCTTAAAAAATTTCAAATCATCCAAAGAAATTAAAAAATGATAATAATAATAATAATAATAATACCTTTGTTATAGAACTCACTGCATATAAAGAATTTTTCGATTCATTATTATTATAATAACTCAGGGAACATTTGGTCCTTATAACTTCAGAGCATTGAGTTTTGATGAGTTTTGTTGTTCTTGGAATTTACTTTACTGTAGTCTTTGTGTCTGGTATTTTCTTCTAGTTCTACTCACTTTATATTAGTCTATGTAAGCCTTCTTGTGCTTCTCTAGTTGACAATTTCTTTTTTATTGATTAATTAAGAAAAATTTCACATAGTTACATAATTCACGTTCTTTCCCTCCCCACCTTCCACATCCCATTACATAGCCAATGTGTTTACAATTTCTTATAGTAATTTCTCATTTCCTCTAATAGTGTTTTTTTAAACATTTATTGATAGTCATTTTTAACATGGTTACATGATTCATGCTCCTACTTTCCCCTTCACCCCCAGGGTGCCCCCACCCATGGCCAATGCACATTTCCACTGGTTTTAACATGTGTCATTGATCAAGACCTATTTCCAAATTATTGTTAGTTGCATTGGTGTGGTAGTTTTGAGTCTACATCCCCAATCATGTCCACCTCAACCCATGCATTCAAGCAGTTGTTTTTCTTCTATGTTTCCTCTCCTGTAGTCCTTCCTCTGAATGTGGGTAGCGTTCTTTACCATAAATCCCTCAGAACTGTCCTGTGTCATTACATTGCTGCTGGTACAGAAGTCCATTACATTCTATTTTTACCACAGTATATCAGTCTCTGTGTACAGTGTTCTTCTGGCTCTGCTTCTTTCTCTCCACATCAATTCCTGGAGGTCTTTCCAGCTCACATGGAATTCCTCCAGTTTATTATTCCTTTGAGCACAATTGTATTCCATCACCAGCATATACCACAATTTGTTCTGCCATTCCGCAATTGAAGGACAGACCCTCCTTTTCCAGTTTTTTGCCACCACAAAAAGTGCAACTATAAATATTTTCGTTAAGGTCTGTTTATTAATGATCTCTTTGGGGTACAAACCCAACAATGGTATGGCTGGATCAAAGGGCAGGCAGTCTTTTATAGCCCTTTGAGCATAGTTCCAAATTGCCACCCACAATGGTTGGATCAGTTCACAACTCCACCAGCAATGCATTAATGTCCCAATTTTGCCTCATCCCCTCCAGCTTTCATTACTCCCTCCTTCTTTCATTTTAGCCAATCTGCTAGGTGTGAGGTGAT